>NC_141535.1:170221250-170386666 GCF_021556685.1 Rattus norvegicus
TAAATTTTACATCTTGGATGTGTGCACTGTGATTCATGGGCCATGATGGCAGCACCCGTGGAGGTCAGGGGACAACTTCAGGGAGTGGGTTTCATCCTGCTATCATGCATGTCACAGAGACTGAATTCAGGTTGTCAGATTTGGTGGCAAGCATCTTTACCCACTGAGCCATCACCCTGGCCTGGCAGTGTCTACTTTAGCTTTAATTTATTCCTTTCCTTTTGGGGACTGAGAATCCGAACATTATTCACAAATCTACCTTAAGATCTATCATTATGAGAGAACCAAATTAATTTTTAGGACTCCAGTAACCTTTTCTTATCTCATAAGGGCCATTCATTCACCTGTTTTATTCACTTAGATGAAGCCTACTGCAACACGTATCATGATTTTCAAGCTATTTTGAAATAATGGAGACCCTGCCCAACCCTTTAAAGAACAGGGCTTACTGTAATAGATTTTCAGGAGTATCCTAGCAACCACACTGTCATGAAATTTATCAGTTTCTCAGAAAGAATGTGCACTAAACCCAAGAAAAAGACAGTTCCGTTTTAGTTTATTATGCGCACTTCTCTGCATTGTGCCAAGCATTGGATCGTCCCAGATACCTTTACTCTGGAGACATCGCTAAATTTCCATTAACAATATTTGATGTTATTCTGCCAAGGTTAGCTCTTCTAGTGACACCAAATTCTATCTAAGAGTAGACAGATGGATAGGTTGATACTTTGAAAATTGTACATAAAATGCAAAAACGTAATTATTTGATCTTTGGGGTTTAAATTCTGTGCAGACAGATCTGTGTCACAAATCTTGATCCCCAAGAAAGCCGAAGCTCGGAAAATACATTCATTTCTACTGATCTTGATGTCCTAGGTGTTGTGAATGGCTTTGTTTGGCTGTACTGTCAATTTGGCAGTTGTTTCCAAACAACGGACTTGAAAAGAATTCTGAATACAAATGAAGATAAAAACAAACAAACAAACACCAACCAACCAACCAGACAAACAAACAAACAAACAAACAAAAACCTTCCCAGATGTGAGACAAGTCAAGCATGAAATGCCATGAATGTGGTACACATTCTGCATGTGGTACTCGGATGTGAGCAGATTATTAAAACTAAGGGGCATTAAGAGAGAAAGAAGCTATAGATGACCGGGAAGGGTGCCTGCTCCTTTCTGTTATCTTAAAAACAAACTGAAATTGTTCTGTGTGTTGACCTCTGGGGGATTAGCATCTCAGGAGTTCTTTGCTCTAGAAGCATCTAATATATCTAATATACACATATATATATATGAATGTATATATGAATGAATATATATATATATACACACACATATATATATACACACACACACATATATATATGAATGTGAGTACTGCACATATATAAACATGCAATTGTTTTAATTAGTAACATTATTATCTCATTATAGAGACCTGGCAGGCTATAGACATCTGACATCTGAGTATGCCCAGATGAACAGATTGGAACATCCAGCATTTAGAAACAAGCATCTGTAATGATAGCTTTCTTCTGGGACAATGCCCTTTAGCAAGAATTGGAATTTATAAAGACTCCTTTTTCTCTCAAAATATTAGACATTCAAAGAAGATTTAGGGATTTCATAAAATTTCTTTCCAAAAATCCTATTATAAGGTCTGTCAGATAGCAGCTGACAACGTTAAGTATTCTTTATGAGATTTTTATCTAAATATAATCTGAATTATTTAAAATTTGAGCTGTGTGAACATTATTAGTTTTATTCTTCATCTATGTTTAACTCCTTATATGCTCATTAAATTTCATTTGACTTGGTTTTCTCCTTTGGTTCCCTGGAAGGGAAGGGTTGGGTTATGAGTTAGGTTTTGGTGCAGATGTTGCAGACAACAAAGGAGTCAGGATGTCAGAAGATGCTGAACCTTGACTAGATCCCTGACTGGTTCTCCTCCTTCGCTTATTTCATGGCCAGCCCCTACCCCTTCTCTCCTCATCTATGATAAGAGCCCCACATCTATGATTTAAGAATCCCACAGCTAAAGAGGATTTTCAAGGAAAACTCATTTGTTCAAACAACGCCCCAAGATTTTTATGATCTCGGCAGCCAAGGACTCACAAGTCACTGGACAGCAATTATTCATTGACTAGTCACTGTGTGGTGAATCTAGGCATTCTGGCTTGATGATCTAGAACCCAGGAGGGAAGAATTTCTAAAACATACTCTGACTCTTGGATCAGGGTCCTAGGTCAATCAGAAAGCATGGAGAAAACCCGGGCCAGCCTGACTACTGCTTAATCTGTCCTTTTTTCAATTTCCTTTTCTGCAAAATAACATATCAAACAACCATTCTGGTAGACTGAATTCCCTTCTGTAAACATTTAAAACCTCAAGGACATGAGCTCTTTATTTTAAGCTGCTCTTTCTAGGGTTACAGGAGGTGAGTAAAGAAGAAAGGGAGTGAGTAGCAAAGACACGGAACTCCACCTCAGGACCCATCTTCCGGGGCAGGCAAGGAAAGGACGGTGATTTCTGCAGGGTGGGCAGAGAATCCGAGAGCCTGAGAGAGCACAGACTGCACCTGGGTGAGAAGGTCAGAAAGAGGCCAGCTCAGCAGATGGCTGAGCAGATTCCAGGGCCTGTTATACTGTAATTTCTCCTCAGCCATGTGTGAGCTTTCAGCGGTGGAAATGTGAGTTCCATAAGAGATTGCAGTGAAGAGCACTTCCTGCTCTTGGAGAAGACCTTCCGGTGAAGAGTGCTTCCTGCCTTTGGAGAAGACTTTCCTGTGAAGAGTGCTTCCTGCCTTTGGAGAAGACCTTCCGGTGAAGAGTACTTCCTGCCCTTGGAGAAGACCGTCCCAGCATCCTAGCCAGGTGTCTCACAGCTGACTCTAACTGTAGCTCCAGGGGAAATCTTAGGCCTTGGGCACCTGCATGCACACAATATATATTTAATGAGATATTGCATAAAGCAAGCAATGTAACATGGACTCCAAGACTACAGAACTGATTAATCCTATTGGACTCTCCATCTCGATAATCTCAAAATAATTTTCCTTTCAGCCTTTCCTTCGATTTCTCAGCCTGTAGCTACAGCTTCCAGGGTCCCAGGCCTCCTGCTGCTGAGCCGGAGAATTGAATTCTTACCGTTAATTAAAAGAGAAGAGCATTAAACTACACTAAAAACAAAACAGCATGCTCTTTTGAATGCTGGTGCTTAAGGAAAAGCAAGTCTAATTAGGGGAGAATGAGAGATTCTAAATGGGACTTGTGGCCACATTCAAGCTGAGAGCTGGTGGTGCAGATGCCTTGGACCCATTCTCTTTCATTGTTTCCATGAGAGCCCGAACCCCTTCTCTACCAGGGCCCCCTCTCTGCTCCCCCAAGCACTTAGTGTAGTCCACAGATGAAACAAAGATGTTATAAGAAATGGAACAAAAGGGAGAAGCAAGTGGGAAGAGGAGGAAAAGCCCCCTCTTCTTTCAGAGCCTCTCCTATTGCTCAGATGTTCAAAGAAAGTCCTTGAGCCTCAGTCTGTCAACATCGTCGACCTTCACAAACAATATGGCATTCTGGAAGTTTTTTTTTAAAAAATACTGCTTTAATTTTAAAGCAAAAGTTAGGGAATTTGGAAGAAAAGAACATTACTGGCTAAGCTCCTGTTGTCATCCTCATTATTAATATTTGTTTTTAATGACTTGGCATTTACTGACTATAAGGGAACTCTCATTTGACACCTCTCTCTCTCTCTCTCTCTCTCTCTCTCTCTCTCTCTCTCTCTCTCTCTCTCTCTCCCTCTCTCTCTCTCCCTCCATTTGCACTTGCATTCCCTCTTCTCAGGAGCGTCTGCTCAAAGGTTTAAAGAGGTCCAGCTCATCCTGCTGGCCTCATTGTAGTGTAACAGACCTGTGTTTGGAAGTCAGCAACTTATTCTTTGTCTAACTTGTGGCTTCTTCACGAGTTACACGATCTGTTCAGACAGCATGATTTTACAGATTCGAGAAAACTCAAAGTAAGAAATAGCAGCACAAAACAAGCCAGTGCACGCAAAGCCAATACGTTTTTAATAGGTGTCAGTTTGTGATTTTTCAATTCCATCGAAATGTTATTTTTCTTTCTCACCCCTACCCCAGCTCCCCAGGGAGTGAGGCAGGCTAAATATCACCTCGCCCTGCCTGGGAACAAGCCTGGGAATGTTTTTCTCTCTAAAAGACAACTGAAAGAGCAGTCGGTTTTTGTTGTCTTTCTTGCAGCCTGAAGCAGTGGGAAAAGCAAATGAAAGGGTCCGTGATTGCAAAACCAAATACTCAGAGAAGTACCAGAGCACCCACACAAAGCAGCCCCTGCCAATGTTACACCGATTTTCATTTTACTAAGGAAGAAAATCACATGAATTGTTTCTGTCTAAAGTACTCGACTTGAAAAGGCAATTCAGTCTCCTAGCAACCAACACTTCTTCCCTGTCAGAAAGCCTTTTGGAGGAAGGGAGAGACTCCAATGGCACAAAGGAAAGAGTGGAATTCTCCTGGGCCTGCAGGGAGCCAGGAGAGCTGTCCTCACCCAGTCTCATTCTCCCTGTGCTGGCCTCTGAGACCCTGACGACTCCAAACAGGGTCAGCAGCCAGGTCAAATGAGGCACCTATCTGCCTCTGCCCGGGGCCTGGCATCTCTTTTCTTACTCCCTTGGAAACTTGCCCTTTCTAAAACCCCAACATTAACATAAGTAAAGATTGGAAATCCACTGGACCTAAATGGTTTTCAGGAAAAACAAAACAACATTTCACAACATTCTTTTCCATTTTTTCCAGCTCATGTCTTCTGGTGTCACTGAAATGAGTGGATTTTTCCCCCCTCACAACAAACAAGTCTGTGCAGACACTGACAGAGAGAGAGAGTATAAGACAACTCAATTCTGCCATTATCTTCCTGGAAATGGTCTCGAAGCTCACTGGTTAGGGCTCCAGTCCCTCAGACCACCTCCTACTTCAGGTGCTAACTGAGTAAAGGTCCCAAGTTAGCCAGAGTCTGTCTGACATGGCTGCACAGAGGAGACCCCCAGACTCCCCTCAGGTTTGTTTCTTTCCCAGAGCATCAAACAGAACTCTGGAAAATGGTCTACTGACCTTACTGTCAGTTTATTACAAAGGGGACAAATCCAGGTTACCATGTATGAGGGAAGGATGGAAAGGGGTGGGAGGCTTCTAGGACCTCACCAGGTCCATCTTGTGTCCCCCAAATCCTTATAGCTCATCAGCTGGGAAGCCTCTGAATTGTGGCTTCTAGTGTTTTTTATGGGGATTTCATGATCTGATGGCATCAAAGTCCACCTCAGGTTCAGGTAGGGCAGGGGTATGGTGCTGGAGTGGCAGTCCTCGAATCCTGTGATTGGTTTCCCTGGCAACAAGCATCCATCATTAGGCTGTCCAGGAGCCACCAGTGGAGTCAACTCATTAGCACACACATCACCTCAGTAGTGCCCAGGGCTTTAGGGATTGTATGTCTGGAAAGCAGCAGAAGAAAACTAAATTACATTTTAAAAAATGTATCATACTGTCACATAAGACCAAATTAAAATAAAATACAATTAAAACCCAGCTCCCTAGTCACACATGCCCCTAACTATGTTTCTCAGCCCAGCTCTGTGCTCTGGAGCTGTCCAGGGCAGCTGTAAGGAGTACTGAGCCTTTGACCTGGAAGGGGAGTTTCTAAATCAGATTGTTTGTGTGTTTGTTTTTGTTTGTTTGTTTTTCTGCTGTCCCTTTCTTTTCTGGAGTGAGTGGATGTTTGCTCACATCTCTCCAGTACTGAATACTGTGGCAACAACACCAAGCGCCATACAGAGAGCACCAGGAGGGTGAACAGCGAAATCATTATCCCTGTGCTGGCTTTGGGAAGGAGGGTGAGGTCTTAGTACCAAGAACTCCCAGAGGGGCTGAGCCAGGAGACTTCACTCTCCTTCCCCATGTCTACTCCCAACCATGGCCCTCCCCACACCTTGGGTGTCTTTCCATCCTGTGATTTCTGGATCTCCCAGTACACCCAAATTAAAATTAAATTAAATCAAATTAAGATAAAAATCAGTTTCTTAGTGCCTTTCTCTCTCTGCAAACATGTTATACATGTCTCATGTGTGTGAGTGTTGCTGGAGATTGGAACAAGGGACCCCTCATACAAGATAAGCATTCTATGGCTGAGTTATTATAAGAGGTCTCTGTCTTCAGGGATCCAGGAGAGCCAGTGTGTTCCTGGACACCCAGTGTTTTTAAGCAGTGTATTTTTATTATACAATTGATGGGTCTCATTATGACACGACCATACATTAGTATGATATGTTCTGACCATAGTCACTTTATGAACTACCCTTTTAAACTCCTCTTCTACATCCTTTATGTCCTTTTGAATTCACATTATAGGCACATCTAGATTCCATACATTCACTCCTCAGATTCCATACATTAGAGACAGTATTCAATACCTGTGGGTCTGAATCTGGTTTGTTTTATTTTACATAATGCCTTTGAGTTCCATCCATTTCCTGGAAAAGACAATTTTATCCTTCTTCGTGGCTTAATAATACTCCACATTGTATTTACCGTTGATAGGACCTAAGTGATTCCGTAGCTTGACTATTGTGGGTGCTCATTCTTGGCGCCTCGGCTACTTGACATGTGTTATATGCTAAGTCAGTTAATTCTGTATTCCATGGATCAGACAAACTTCTCAGGACACAGTCTTCAATTTTGATTCCAGGCCTTTCACAGACAAGCCCACATTTATTTTTTTTTAAATGTTTCCTGTATCATTGAAAATGAGTTCTAGACTTGACAAGGTAGGTAAGGGAGTTTGCTGTCAAGGCAGACAGCCTGAATTTAAACACAGGATCTCCCATGGGGAAGGAGAGAACCAACTCCCGCAAGTTGTACTCTGACTTCCATATACACTGTGGGATACCATCCCCAACTAACTAAACAGATGAGGAGGAGGAGGAGGAGGAGGAGGAGGAGGAGGAAGAGGAGGAGGAGAAGGAGGAGGAGGAGGAAGAGGAGGAGGAGGAAGAGGAGGAGGGAGAGGAGAAGGAGGAGGAGGAAGAGAAGGAGGAGGAGGAGGAGGGAGAGGAGGAGGGGGAGGAGGAAGAGGAGAAGGGGGAGGAGGAAGAGGAGAAGGGGGAGGAGGAGGGAGAGGAGGAGGAGGGGGAGGAGGAAGAGGAGAAGGAGGGGGAGGAGGAAGAGGAGAAGGAGGGGGAGGAGGGAGAGGAGGAGGGGGAGGAAGAAGAGGAGGAGGAGGAGGGGGAGGAGGGGGAGGAGGAAGAGGAGAAGGAGGGGGAGGAGGGAGAGGAGGAGGGGGAGGAAGAAGAGGAGGAGGAGGAGGGGGAGGAGGGGGAGGAGGAAGAGGAGAAGGAGGGGGAGGAGGGAGAGGAGGAGGGGGAGGAAAAAGAGGAGGAGGAGGAGGGGGAGGAGGGGGAGGAGGAGGGGGAGGAAGAAGAGGAGGAGGAGGAGGGGGAGGAAGAAGAGGAGGAGGGGGAGGAGGAGGAGGGGGAGGAAGAGGAGGGGGAGGAGGAAGAGGAGAGGGAGGAGGAGGGGGAGGGAGAGGAGGAGGAGGGGGAGGAGGAAGAGGAGGGAAAGGAGGAGGAGGGGGAGGAGGAAGAGGAGGAGGAGGAAGAGGAGGAGGGAGAGGAGGAAGGAGAGGAGGAGGAGGAGGAGGAGGAGGAAGCCTGTTCTAAATTGATAATTCCTTTCCATGGAACTGAAAATATTTCCTTAAAAAATGTTTTCACATATAATTCCCCCAAGGCCTTTTAATTTGAAAAGGTAGACCTTATTGGAAACAGTATTAATTCTAAAGGCAGAATCAAGAATTTACAAAACCTTTATGAACAGTATACGACACAGGAAAAGGCTAGAATAAAGGTCTCTGGGAATCTCGGGACCCCTGAGATGCTGTGCAAGTGATAAGCCAGCAGCCCCGGTAGGGATGGTGCACACTGTGGTGCTCAAAACATGAGATCCCATAATTCTGCCCAAGGGAAACATTGAAATGAGGACCAAGCTTGAGACTCTCTGTAGTTCCAGAGGAGATTGAAGATGCTTCTCTTCTGTGCGGCTACAACATACAAAGAATGGGTTCAGTCAGGGCAAAGCCAGATGCACAGAGCTGGTAGAAAGGCCAAAGGTGTGGGTCTGCAACCATGACTCTGTAACTTTATCTGAAACTTGGCAAGCCAGAGCAGAGCAAAGAGGTGAAAGCACAGGCCATTTTCCTGGAGTCAGTTAGCAACGTTGATATCCACAAGACTAAGGACCCAACCTCTGCACAGATCAACTTCCTTCCCGAGTCTTATTTCAGCCACCAGAAATAGAATCATTGTCAGTAACATAAAATCCTTTACTAGTCAACAAAGCTCAACCATTCTGACTGCCATCAGACCAAGATTTAAACCCACGCAGGTAGATTTTGGGGGCCCTTCACTTTCACACACACCTAGATACTCTCATGTACTATGTAGGAACTCTGGGAAGAAGTCTCTGTTCTCTGTGTGGCTCATGTTAGAATCAGGCTTTGGGGTGCACTATGAAGCTATCTTCCTGGTTCTTCATATAGACTTCCCGTGCTTTGAGGTATGTAAAATATTTGGGATTGTGGTTTGAATGAAAATGTCCCTCATAGTCCCCAGCATTTGAACACTTGTTCCCAGTTGGTGGCGATATTTGAGGAGGTTTAGGTGGTATTCTTGCTGGAGGAAGTGTTCACTTGGGGCAGGCTTTGAGATTCAAAGCCTCAGACTACTTCCGGATCTCTGTCTCTGCTTTGTGCTGTGTGGTTTAAGACATAACGCTCAGCTTCCCGTTCTTGCTTCTGTGCCTGCCTGCTGCTGTACTTCTCCATCATGGTGGACTCTTGTCCCCCTGGAGTGTAAATCAAAATAAACCTTCCTTTTTACTTGCTTTTGGTCGTGGTGCTTTATCTCGGCAATAGAAAAATAACAAATAAAGGATTTGATACTGCTCGTTCCTGAGATTAAGGTGCCTATGGTGTAGGATAGGGGATGGAATGGGTCGATGTACCAACTGTAGGTGGGCGTGTCTTTCCCATCTTCCGTCTCTAGCCTGCCCTTCTGTGTGTAGATAGAAGCTGTATTTGCAGTCCTGGCCACTCTTCTTTCCATGATGATCTGACCAATAAACCCAGCATCTGTAATCGAATGTTGCATATCTATGCTATTTTCCCAAACCCAGTAACTGTGTTCACTGGTCCTATGGAAACACAGGACCAGAATATTGTCAAGTTTATTTCTATCACAGGTTTATGAGTATTAATTCCATACTCTGATGAGATCATTGTTCTAGGCCTTCCTATATATCTTATCCAAGGACTTGTTGGATGGAGAGCCCAGAAGCCACTCAAAGTACCCAAATCACTGGGCATACAAGAAATACGAGAAATACATGACATTTCAGGTCAAATTAGATGGTGATGATGATGATAATGATGATGACGATGATGGTGATGGTGGTGGTGGTGGTGCTGGCAATGACAACAATGAAAGCCACGTACTGAGATTTTAGCATTTGCTGGCCTGGTTCCAAGACGTTACTTGTTTCTCATAAGCTTGGAGAGTTTTAGAGAAATAGACACTGTTTTCCTCTTTGACAGATGAAAGTCTTTGGGGAGATGTGACTGGGATTTCAGCTGGGAGCTTGAGGAAGTGGATGTGACCAGGGCCTTGCTGCGACTCACACTCTTTCCTTCTTGGGCTAATTATCCCTAACTACAGAAAAACAAACCAACAAAAAACATCATCAGAGTACTCTCACCATATGGTGTTAACTGCAAACTCGTTCAGTGTTCAAAGAAAGATAGCAGTGACTGCGAAACTGTACCAGAACATTCAAAAGGCAGCTTACTTTCAAAAGCTAAATTACAATAATATATGGGAGATAAACAGATAAAACTGTACCCATGATGTAAGCCATGATGACCAACAGGCACATTGAGTTGTGCACACCTTTACCTGAGCCTCAAGATTTCGAAGGGAATTTGTAAGTTAGTTTTCTCATGGCTGTGAACAGATCACAACCTACGGAAGGGTTTATTTTGGTTCATAGTTTAATGAGACACAGTTTGTCATTGAGCGAAAGCATAAGGAAAAGTCAGCTGGTCAGACACACAGAGAGAGAGAGAGAGAGAGAGAGAGAGAGAGAGAGAGAGAGAGAGAGAGAGACAGAGACAGAGAGAGACAGAGAGAGAGAGACAGAGACAGAGAGAGAGAGACAGAGAGAGACAGAGAGAGACAGAGAGAGACAGAGAGAGAGACAGAGACAGGCAGAGACAGAGACAGAGAGACAGACACATACAGAGAGACAGAGACACAGAAAGAGAGTCAGGGGGACAGAGAGACAGAGGGACAGAGAGATTCAGATGGAGGGACACACAGAGAGACACACAGCGATGGACAGAGATAGAGAGACACAGAGAGATGCAGGGACCCAGAGAGACAAAGAGACAGAGACAGAGAGAGTTAGAGAGACAGACAGATAGAGATGGAGGACAGAGAGACAGAGAGACACAGATGGAGGAACAGAGAACAGAAAGATAGAGGGACAGAGGGACGAAGAGACACAGAGGGACAGAGAGACAGTACTGGTGTTTCACCTGTTTCCTCTTTTTTCTTTCTACTCCGTCTGGGACCCCAGTCCTTAGGATGCTTGGCCCACCTTCAGTGTGGGTCCGCTCTCCAAGTTAAACCTTTCTGGAAACTTCCAAATAGATACAGCTACAGGTGTGCATCCATGGTGATTTTAAATGCAGTTGTCAAGTCGTCAAGTGAAGATGTTGATCTCACTCTCATTAGAGGAGACATAGACTGTGAGTTTTATTTACTCCAACCATATCTAACTCACTCAGACATTTGTTTTCTGGATCTGTCTGGCTCTTGAAATGTTCCACTCACGGTCACACGTGCAGCATCATAAATATCATGCATTAGGACCTTACAACTGACTGACGTAGCTTTTGGGGTATGATCCATGTCGCTTCTTTTCTTAAGGATAGTTTTGAAACTTGCTCCCTGAGGTGGTGCACTGGGACATGGGTCCATTAGTTAACCTTTACAGCACACCAAGTCACATTTCTAAGCCCTAGGGTTCTTTAATCATGATAGTGGAGCCCTCTTCATCTTCCAAGTAAAAGCATGAACTATCAGGGTAGCCATAAACTTGGATATTCATAAACGTCTTGGCTTGTGCTAGCAAGCATAAGACACTTACTTTACCCAATGAGACTTAATCCAGAATATAGAAAACGGGTAGCATGACCAAGAATGATCCCAGGAAGAACAACAAAGTGGTCCAAGAAACAATCAGGCATATTAAAATGAAAAGGAAGACAGCTTATAAAACTAAATCTGAGATGCCTTGTGTAGCAAGAAACAAACAGCTTCATGTACCTGAGCAGGCCCAAAGTACATCACAGGGACCTACAGACTCCCAGAGACTCTTAGTCTATCTTATTTAAAAGGCAAAATGCCAACCTGAGAGACACCCATGTCAACAAAGTACATTTCTCCAGAAGCATAAAACTATGACTTAGATTTCCAGACACACATAGAAATGTCAGGCATGGTGCACGCTTGAAAACTTATCACCTAGGAGGCATAGACAGGAGGATTCCTTATGTGGCTGCCCAGACAGTCAAGCCTAATTGGTGAGTTGCAAGCCAAAGAGAGAGTCTGTCACACAAAATTGTTAGTGGCATTCTTGAGGATGACTTCTTAGGTTGTCCTCAGTTCTCTGCACACCTGTACATGCACATGCACATATTAGTACATACACACAAGCACAAACACATACATGCACACACTGCATTTAAAAAGGCAGAAAGCAAGTTGGGCATCAAAATGTATGCATGGAACTTGAGCACATAGCTCAGTGGTAGAGTGGTCCTTTAACAAGTGCAGGGCCCTGGGATTGGCCTTCTGAACCTTAACAAACAAGCAAAGTATATTCAAAGTAGTAGAAGGAGAAGCAGACATAATTACTTGGAAAATTAATCTGAGATTTTGACAATACTTAGTTGTACAAATCACTAATTTGCACATCATAATTTTATTAAAAAATCTTAAAAATAAGATGATAGCTCTTGGCAAAGGGTCTTTAGCTGGGCAGGTGAAGGAATGTGCAGGAAGGATTCAGTGTGCAGCTTTTGAGAAGCAATGTCTCTCAGATGAGCCCTCCCTACACCACCCAGGAGTATTACTGCAATATTCCCCAGCAAAAGCGCTGGGTCTATACAGACATTCAGAAAACATGGGCACCACACTAAGGTGATGCCAGACTCTGGGTATGTGCATGTCGAGGGCAAGATGGTAACCCTACCCAGTGCTATTTCCACTGTGAAAAATGGACAGCTGGGGTTATCATGTTCGGTTTATAGACCAGCCCATTACAGCCATATAAAGAGACTCTTCTGGGCCACAGCTTCCCCATCTGCAGACAGGAAATGAAAAGACTTCAGCCTGAATGATGTTACCTGGCTGCTGACAGCATATCCAGGGAGGATCAAGTCTGCCTTGTCTGCTTTGCTGTTTGCCTGGGCTGGACATAAGAGGTAGCTGGTTATCAGCACAAATGAGAAGCATGGGAATTATGGAAGGGGAAGAATGACAGGTGACTTAGTCTGGACCCGGCAGCCTCCTTCCCAACTAAATTTAAAGGCTGTTTGGGAAGATGAAAGACTTTCCGTATTCAGGATGAGGTTAATATCAGATACAATCTTATTGTATCTTTTAAGTTCCTTGTCACTTAAAATTACTTTGTGAGTCTACTGCCATGGGGACCAAAGGGCTTGCCACTTTATCTTAAGAGTTGTGCTGGGATTTTCTTCAGGACAGCCGATGGTCAAATTACAAAAATCAGCATTGCAGAAGAGCATCCTGGGGTTCTAGTTGAAGACACCATGGCTTGTAGGATTCAAGATGTCTCTTGGGCAAGGGGTCTTGGTCCTCAGAGCTGTCGTCTGCACAGATCATCTGTCCCTGGTGCTGGGAGCAAAGGCATAGCTTCATGTCTTTGCTTTGCACTCTCCTGCTGGTTTGCTTATTTGGTCTTAACATCTACTAGGCAATAAATAAATAAATAAATAAATAAATAAATAAATAAATAAATAAATAAATAAATAAATAAATAGTATAAAACGTGGTTTGTATTGAACTCAGTATTCGTGACAACTCAGGACTCTGGCTGTGTCCCAGTTGGGATGCCTCATGGAGGACAGACAGTCCTCAGCTTCCTGGGGCTGTCAGGAATGCACTACCATGCATGGAAGTGGGATGTAGCCCAGGCAATGGAGTCAGGTGTAACAGATACCTGTGGGACTTGAAGGCAAGGAGAGAGAAGGTGGAGCCTGATTTCTTCTGGCATTTTCCAATCATCTGGACACAGTTGCCACCCAGTGCAGCCGAAGCACCTGCTTTTGTCTTGAGATGGAAAGAGACTCCGAGAGGCCTACTAGACCGAGGGTTAATCTCAAAACTTTGTTGTCAATTAATTGTTTCCATGATGAATCCACTTCGACTTATTTGTCCGATATTGATTTATTTATGAAGCATGAAGTGGTAATTAGTTATTGACTCTGCGGGAAAATTTATTTGTAAAGCACATACTCTCTGATGTCACATGGTACCCATGAGCCATAGAACGACTGGTGGTCTTTCAGGGCAGCTTAGTCCGTGGCTGTCCCTAAACATCTCCCGTGGTTGCAGCGCTACTCAGAAGCAGCCAGCAACCCATTGTGGGGAAACAAGGCTTAGAAGAGACGAGTTTTCAGTAGGCTTGTACACATGGTGAAGTAATAGCTAGGAAGCAAAGCCAAGCAAAAGACAGAAGACAAGGTGGCTTTTTATTTTCAAGTTAGCTCTACAGGGGGGATTTTTAAATCTGGCGTTTGCTCTGTGGTAATTCTCTTTGGGGATGGGCCTCATCCTGTTGTCAGCGTGCCACTAGTCAAGTCATGTTGCCTCTCTGTGCTTGTATATTGTTTTCCAAACCTACCTGAAAAGTACAGTTAGGCACTACACTGCAAGACTTTGGTAAAGGTCAGCTGCATGGCTGACATCACACCAGAGATCACATCCCCTAGTGACACCGGGAGAGAGTCCCCCCAGCTCCTCTGATTACATTCTGTGACATTGCTACAGTGACAGGAATTGCCTGTGGATTTCGCACAGCATGTCCTGGCTGTTGAGCGGCATGTATGTTCAATGGACTCTATTTCTTAGAACCTTAAAGTTGGCTGTGGGGGAGCACACCTCTAACCTCAGACCTCTACAGGTGGAGGCAGCAAGATTGTGAGTTTAAGGGTAGCCTTTCTCCCAAATGCTGGTCAGAGGCAGTGAACTGCAGCCCCAATCACAGACAGGACCATGGAGAAAGGACAGAGAGCTGTAGTGTGCTGTCTTGCTCAGCATTTTGGGTATAAATATTCAATAAATCCCATAAGATATTAAGTATGATTTTTTTTTTTGCTCAGAGATACAGCATTCTCAGCCTGTTCATGGAAGCCTGGGTTAGATTTGTTCAATTGGTTGAGTATTGATGCATTTATGATTTATTATATTTCCAATGTTTCAATGAATCTGCTTTATTTTGTGTGAGCAAAAATCTTTATGCTGTCAGATGGAAAAATCATTTCTATATTAGAATCATTCTATGAGCTGATATTTGCAGAAAGAGAGATCGTTATCCTTGAAGGCATGGGAATAATGGACACGGAGATTAAGATCAGGTGCTTTTCTTCAAACTTAACAGCAGAAGTAGGGCTGACCTTAATACTCCTGACAATTCATCTTAAACAGGATGTTGGGAGCACCCACCAGGGGCAGTTGTCCTCCACTCCCCAGCCCGTGTCACCCTAGATTGTGTCCTTTGCACAAGTGTGCCTAGTTGAGGGGAACATCTTTCATTCTATCTGTACACAGACTGTTTAAAGATGGTTCCCCAAGCAATTAGGCAATTAGGTTAAGTCCCAGAGTTCACTAGTTCCATGACCAGAAAGGCCTGGCTCATCTGCTCTACCCTTGACATTATGGCCAAATATGTCCTTTGAGACGGGGGAGGCACCCTTGGGTATCACCCCACCCTGCCACATCGAGTGACTGTAGGACTAGGTGAATCCTGTCCCACTGAGGCTAGACAAGGCAGTCCAGTTATGAGAATAGGCTTCAGAGATAGGCAACAGATTCAGGGACAGCCCCTCTCTAGTGCTTGGGGAACCAGAATGAAGGCCAAGTCATATATCTGTGGGGTGGGGTGGGGTAGGTTAGGGTAGGGTGGTTGGTCTAGCCCATGCTCTCTTTTTGGTTGGTAGTTCAGATTCTAAGAGTCCCCAAGGGTTCAAGATAGTTCACTCTGTTGGGCTTCCTGTGGAGTCCCTTTCCCCTTCCTGTCCCTCAATCATTTCCCTAGCTTTTCCCCAAAACTCCTCAAGCTCCATCTAATGTTTGGCTGTGGGTCTCCTAATGTCTTTCCATTGGCTGCTGGGTGGAGCCTCAGAGGAGCTAGGCTCCTGTCTGCAAGCGTAACAGAGTGCTATTAACAGTGTCTTGGACTAGTTCTTGCCCATGGGCTGGGCCTCACCTTGGGAGAATCATTGGTTGGCCGTCCCCCCCCCCCCCCCCGTCTCTGCTCCGTCTTTGTCCCTGCACATCTAGTAGGCAGGACACATTTAGGGTCAAAGGCTTTGTGGGTGGGTTGCTGTCCTTATCCGTCCACCGGGAGTCCTGCCCGACCACTTCAGGCTCCATTCCCCCTCACTGTAGGAATCTCAGCTAGAGTCACTCCATAGATTCCCTGGGATGCCCCCCAAACCCAATCCCAGGTCCCTGGCACATCCTAGAGATGGCAGCTCACCGCCAATTTCCCTTCTCTCTCCCCTTCTCTCCCTACACCTAATTCCCCTCCCTGCCTCGTTCCCCTTCCCGTTCCTTTTCCCACCCAGTCCTCTCCCTCTATCCACCTCTGCTATTTTATTTCCCCCTCTGAGAAAGATTCAAGCATCCTCCCTTGGGCCCTCCTCGTTGTTTGGCGTCTTTGGGTCTGTGGATTGTGGTGTGGTTATACTGGACTTTATGGCTGATATCTACTCATAAGTGAGTATGTACATTGCATGTCTTTTTGGGTCTGGGTTACTCCATTTTTCTGTGTCTGTCAGAGGGGGAAAATGCAGAGGACGTCTTTGCTTGTCACTTTCTCTTATGGCCACAAGATGGCAATGTTCTGAGCATCACTGTGTAAGGGAACTGGGCAGAATGTCTGCAGATCAGCCATAGTTCATGCTATGTGCTGCAGAGGAGACTCGAGCGTGTGAGTGGGAGCCAAGCAGCAAGCATGAGGTAATCAGCTGTTTGCCTTTTGTCACTAAGTGGAACTTGTGCCAAGGTGATAGTTCAGTGACCTTTCCTTGACAAGATGAAGGTGTTGAAGGTCTTGGGAGGAAATAAGGAAGATGTGAGGAGCTTTGGGAAATGAGCTGGGACTGTGTAGTGAAGAGATTTGATTTTGACACTCAGTGGGGCCTTTTAAGTAGGAAGGTGGTGGCGATGCGGATAACTGAACTGTACTTAGGAAGGCTAACGAAGTCAGTGCCTTATAGTCTGACGCTGTGGGGAAGGAGCACGCTCAGCTCTCAGAGGCAGGCTGGCCAAGATCTCAGGATGTGAATCTTTAACATGAAGATCAAAGAAATGGTACAGCAATGGAAGAGAGAGCCGCATTTTATTGAAATGTAGTAAAATATAGAGCTCACTATTTTGAATTGAGGAGGGGAGGAGGAGGAAGAGGAAGAAGAAGTTGACTAGAAGAGTCACATTACTTTAACTCTATGAATTATATCAGATAAAGAACTGATGTTTTGGGGGAGGAAGTGATTTGGAGGCCTGGGGTGTGGTACCTGTTAGATTCCACTATCAGAGGGGAGAAAGTGAGTGTATGATCTAAATCAGATTTGGTTACTAGAATAATCTAGACAGAGAGCTAAGGCTGTAAGTGAGCAAGTGCCAAGAGAGCGTGTCAATAGTGGGGGCCATTTCTCTCCTCAAATAATAGTGTCAGAGAAGCATTTAGACGAAGGTCTGGTCACTCTTGTCTAATACAGTGGAAAGCCAGATACAATATAGACCAGACCAGGCTCAAGACCCTACATGTATTGGAACCCAGGGAAGCCCTGTAGGAGAAATGCAATGGGGGAGGGGCAAAGTGCTTGCTGAAGGGAGTGGCTTACTGGGGAGGAGGCTCTTACAACTCAAGCAATGGGATTTACTTATTTGTTGACTAAAGGGTGTATTCAGTAGTGGTTCCAACTAGGTTCAGAGGTGGAATTAATTTATATTAATCCACAAATTTATTGACACTTCTGGGCACTAGGGAGAAAGAAGGGAATAAAATAACAGGACTGACGGAGAAGAATGGTGTGTAGGAAGCACCCAGGATCACAGATGTAAAGATTGGTTGCTAAGAGATGGGCAAAGCAGGAGTCGCCCTAGTGAGATGGGATCTGAATGAAAATGAAGCACCTCCAGGAG
Source organism: Rattus norvegicus (assembly GCF_021556685.1). NCBI lineage: Eukaryota > Metazoa > Chordata > Mammalia > Rodentia > Muridae > Rattus > Rattus norvegicus. The sequence continues at coordinate 170,238,827 of NC_141535.1, forward strand.
TCTGTACCCTCTCCTCCATCCTTTATCTCACAACACATTCATTGTTTAGTGTCTACCTCCCCATTAGGCTGTGACTCCCCCAGGGAAGGGAGCCCTTCCTACCAGGTTATTCTATGAATTCCTAACATGTGTGGTTAAAGGGTATGTTTTGTTCTTTGTTTTGTCTCTGAATTCTCAAGTGAAAAAATGTGTCTGCACTCCCCCAGGTACTTATCTGGTGGTGCCGAGGAAATAGTTGGATCCCTGAAAATCAGGCTACTTGTCCATCTGCCCAAAAGAAGAGGAATATCGTTTATGTTTAACTGTTACATCTCTGTGTCAATTTCATAGCCCAAGGCCAAATAGAAACCTTTTAAAAATTAACTGGAGTGTGGTCTCTAAGACCCCACGAGTCAAAATCAAAGCCTTGGAATGTTCCAGACCTGCAGTCCAAATTAGTAGCCAAAGCTCATTCCGACAGCGTATTCTTAATGGTCCTGCTGGTCATAATTTTGCTCAGCCTCATAAATCAATGTCCCATTTCCCTCCAGGGTTACTAACTCTAAACCCGAATACTAATTTCCCCTTCAGAACTCCATATTTGGAATTCTGGATGTGTTTCAGTTATGAAGACTGTTTGATTGAACCGGCCCTCATTCTGGTTCTGCAGGGGTTGGGCAGGTGGATTTTCCCTGGCCTCAAAACTGGCATTCTTCTGTTTTATATTTGGCTCTACACGAACATTTGATATGGGGGAAATTTTCTTAGTATTCCCCATGCCACATCCCTACGTCCCACATGTACTCTTTAACATCCTTCCTTTCGTACCCAGAACATATTCCCTTCATACAAAACAGAATCTTTTGACAGAATTAGATGAGCTTAAAGACGTAGCCACAAAGATAGTTTGTTATATAACCAAAGGACTTCCAGAACAGTGTGAAGTCTATATACCATCTTGACACCATGGAACCTTGATGAGTATAGCTGTCTTAGCTCTAACTGAATCGGGTTGGACTCTGTTTCTCCCATATAACTCACTCTCTCTCTCTCTCTCTCTCTCTCTCTCTCTCTCTCTCTCTCTCCCTCTCTCTCTCTCCCCCCCCCCAATCAAAATGTCAGGAAATACTCATTTATAGTATAGTTTATAGACTTGTTATATTTTAGTGGCAAGAGCGAAGTCATTTCGATTTATGGCAATTTAAAATAATTGCTCTTCTCAAAGTGGAAGGGAAATTAGCCAGCCTGGTGGATCAGCGTGCTTGGCAATATGTCTCCGTGTGTCAGCTTGCTGTTCTCTGCACCACCTGTTTGAGTCCTCACTGGGGACACAAGACCAATGAGATCACTGCAGCAAGCTCTAGATCTTGGCTGAGTTAGGGGCCTGCTTTCCTTGGTGATGAGGAGAGTGTCTCTGGAAGCTGGGCGGTTGGAAGCATCACCTCTCAGGGACAGATGAGTGATTGCTATTGCTATTGCTTTGCATCTCTGTAGAGTTAGCGCCTTTTATTGGTGACTCCTCCCCCCAGAGACTTTACTGTCCGTCCTGTTTTATGGACGGTGCTGGGAGAAGTGTGTCAGGATGCAGAAGTGCTGAAGGGACACCACCACAGTTTCCCTGCCACCTCCCTTGAGCAGGCTTAACAATGGGAACAGGATGGTGCTTCTCAAGCAGGGGACATAAAACTGTTTCTGATGTTAACTCATCCTGCTCTACCTCTGAGAATATTTGGTGGAAATCCATAGATACCAATCCTAAGTATACAGCAACACTTTCAGTATGTGCTGGTTTTCATTAGAAAGACAAGTTTGGAGTTTTGAACTAATAACTGAGGGGAAAGAAAAAAAATCAGGATGCTCTTAGGAGAACCGTTTTTGTCAGATAAACTCGTGCCAGGGAAAGTTCCAAGTTTTTAGTCATTGTGGCATTCGAAAAGTAAAAAGAAAGAAAAAGTAAGAAAAAGTAAAAGAAAAGAAGAAAGAAGGAAGGAAAGAAAGGGGAGAAAATAATGTTCCTCCCAAGAAAAGAAATATAAAATTACAGAATTGGAAAAGACCTTAAAAATATTCAGCTCCAATCTCTCATTTCATTTGGTAGTTACAAGGCCGTGATGAATATGCGGTTACTGCTAGAGTGGGAAGAAAGTGCAGACTACAGTGAAGAAGCACACGTAGCATCCAAGCTCTGTTTATGAACACTTGGTGGGTTTGGTCAGCATTTTCAAAGGCACCAAGGGCTGTGGTGGTGCTGGAGTTGGAGCCCAGCAGTTGAATGCTTGTCTGGCCTGTCTAAAGCTATCAGTGCCATGCCCAGCAACGCACAGCACAACACAAAACACAACTTGACGAAGAATAACAGCAAGAGGGAAGAACTTTGTGTGTGTGTGTGTGTGTGTGTGTGTGCGTGTGTGCATGATATATGTGTGTATGTGTGTGCATTTATGGTGTGTGTGTATTATATGTGTGTATGTGTGTGTTTATGGTGTATGTATGATATGTGCATGTATGTGGTGTGTGTTTGTGTGTGTGTATATATGCATGATATATGTGTGTATGTGTGTGTGTTTATGGTGTATGTGTATGTATGATATGTGTGTATATGTGTGTGCATTTATGGTATATGTATGGTATGTATGATATGTGCATGTGTGTGGTATGTGTGTGCACACATGTTTATGGTGCGTGTGAGTGTGTGTGTGTGTGTGCGCGCGTGCACGCGCGCACGTGCCTTATAATTTGTATCTTCCAGTGGATCAAAACTTACAAACCATTTGCTGCAATACCATCTGAAAACAAATGGATTCTCTATGTGTGCATTAGCAAACTCCTCACCTCTTGGGCCAGTGGCCACCACTGAGGAGATTTCATAGTCCATTATGTCACATTTAGGTATGTTTCCACAGTCAGGATTTACTTCTCTCCACAATATAGCCAGGACCCTGTTTTCCAGCTGTTGGGCCAAATACTTTGCTTTAAAATCCATCTTTGCTTTTTGTTCTTTACCTTTTTTCTCTCCCAGGTACAATTGGCAACCTTCTCTCCAAATTCACATCTATGGTTTTAATAATCATGATTCTGTTTTCTTTGTGTAGGATTTCTTTTCCTCTTGCTGTTTTGTACCGATATTCTTTTAGTAACATTTTTAGAAATACAAAACTTTGGATGCTTCATTTAAATCAAATAACTTCATCTTAATATTGAAAGAGACACATTCTTTAAAATGAATCTGCCCACATTTCCAGCTGAAATGGATCCTTTGGGACACTGCTGGCTGGGTGCTACGCCAGTGCTGGGTTCCACTTCTTGTGCCAGTAAAACACACAGGTCTGTGGGGGACAGCGCACTGGGGAGGGAGGACTAACAGCCTGGGTGCTGCCATCCATTCCCTATGGCTGCTGTAGAGAATTATTGGACATTTAGTGGCTTCAGACAATACAACTTAACTGTCTGCCCTGTAGGTAAACCCAAGTAAAACCTCAGTACAGGACAGTCAAAGCCTTGTCAGGCCTCACTCTTTGAGAAGCTCTATGGGAAATTCCGGTTCCCCATTTTGCCAGCTTGCAGAGGATCCTGGATCCCTGAGCTCAGAGCCCCTTCACCCCAGCTTGTTTTTCTTCCCTCATCACCTTCTCTGATTTTGATTCTCTCACCTCCTTCTCTCACCTGAAGGAATTTGTGTAATGATGTGGGGCCCAGGCTATGTCCTTAATTACGCCTTTGCATACAGGAATGAAGGTGCCACCACATTCCAGGGACTAGGGAGGAGGGCAGTTTCTTCCTAAGACAGGGAGTCACAAGGACATGGCCTAGAAACAAGGTAAGCAAGGGGAGCAAGGCAAGAATAATCCACCCTTTCCCTGCTTTGACAGTGGAGTTTTGCTAACTAGGATCTTTCACACAGGGCATGCAAAATTCAAGGATTGGCATCTGTGAGTGCTCTCAGAAGTCCTCTCTCTCTCTCTCTCTCTCTCTCTCTCTTTCTCTCTCTCTCTCTCTCTCTCTCTCTCTCTCTCTCTCTCTCTCTCTCTCTCAGCTGCTCAGCACACCTGCTCAGAAATTCACAGTCACATCTGCAATGGTTCCTTCAGACCATTAATCAATTGTCTGTGGCCTGAGAGGTCTTTTGAGTTTCAGTCTTTAAAGAATCTCTTCTACACTATTCTTTTGTGGCTGTTATTTTAAGCTTTTTCGGTTATTAGATTAGACTAGAGACAAGGGCTTAAAAGAATCATGAATTCAGACCACAGGTGAGGCAGGCCAAACAACGCATGAGAATGCACCAGAAGGAAAAAAGGAAGGCTGGGAACCCTTAGAGAAGATTATGAAGAAAAGTCACACAGCAAAACTGTGAAAGTTGTACTTACACATGAAGTAAAAGCTCACGATGAAAGAAGGGACATTTGTACCTTTGCAGACACAGGAAGCTGCATCTCAAGTTCCTGCAAATGAACTCATGATGCTTGCTGTCCGTCCCCTGGCGCTCAGCCTGATGATTAAAGCATTCCAGCTCAAGGTGGTCAGTGTGGTGCTCACTGACTGTGGGACCTGGGCTTGCTTCCGGGAAGACTGCAGTATCCATTGAGTGTGTCCTGCCAAATGTTTCTGGCGTTTCACTCTCCTGCCCCTTTTTCTTGCACTGGGTTATAACAGTCACGGAGATAAAAGAGTTAGCATCCAATAGTGGAGAGCTAAGGAGTGCCGAGTCCATGGAATTTCAGCTGTCATCCTTCCAGTGACTTTCGTCTTCGGTAGGAGTCTTTGGTAAAAACCCTTAGGGTCCAGAGCCCTGTGACTTGGCATTTGTAGCTTCTCAATACATGGGTTCTTTCTTCAGAATTGTCTGTATTGCCATCTAAAATCATCTTTTCATCTTTTTAGACAGAAGCCCCTATAGTCCAGGCTGGCCTCAGGTAGCCCAGGTTGGCCTCAGCCTCATTACCTAACCGATGATGGACTTGAACCCTTATCCTTCAGTCTCTACATCCCAAACGCAGAGGTTACAAACACACATGCCCCTGCCATCTTTAAAGTATCTTTTAAGGATTAAACACAGGCTGGAGAGATGGCTCAGTGGCTAAGAGCGCTGGCTGGTCTTCCAGAGGTCCTGAGTTCAATTCCCAGAAAGTACATGGTGTCTCACAACCATCTGTAATGGGATCTCTGCCCTCTTCTGGTATGTCTAGAGACAGTGACAGTGTACTCATATATATAAAATAAATAAATCCTTAAAAAAAGGATTAAACACTAATACAGTCTTTATCCAAGTGGCTCTCAACCTGTGGGCTGTGGCCCCTTTGGAAGTCAAATACCTTTTCACAGGGGTCACCTAAGACCATCCTGCATATTAGTGATTTCATTACAATTTATAACAGTAGCAACATTTCAGTTATGAAGTAACAAATGTAATTTTATTGTTGGGGGTCACCACAACATGAGGAACTATATTGAATGTCGGTCCCATGGAACATTAAGAAGGTTGAGAGCCACTGCTTCATCCACTAAGCTGAGTAAACCTTCAGCTCCATGGCTCCTTAGCTTGTTTAACTCATGGCTAATTTTCAGATTAGGTTCATGGCCAAGAGTGGTATCTTTAAATAATGGACCGTTAAAAAAATTGAAAAAGATAGTGAAATTGTTCTACTTGACTAAAAAAATAGTTTATGTAAAAAAATAAAGAGTTAAAAGAGGGGATGGTGGAGCATATAACTGTGATGGTCCAGCTCACTGTGTGTGTTCAAAGGGCTGGGTCAGTCCTGCTGAGTGCATGGCTGTGTGGTTGACCCTCCTGAAGGCAGGCAGGACTAAGTCACCCAGCCTTGCCTTCCCGTCTACATTGGACCTAAAGAATCAGTGCAGGAACATGCAGATCTGTGTGATGTAGGCAGCCAAGGTCAAGGAGCCCTTCTGACAGAACCGCACAAGGGAGAAGCTGATGTTATTGACACAAGCCTAAACCTGTAACCGAGTTTCTCTTCCCACGTCTGCATTGAGAGGTTTCTCCTACATAGACTCTGTGCCCAGTGTGTCTCCATCTGTGTTTGTTAATGGACAACTGTGCTTGAATCCAGCAGGATTTATTTATTTCTCAAAGAGCTGTGCCTTGTGCCTTGATCAAATAGGATGCATGTGTGTGTGTCGTTCTGAGCAGACACACTGGGCAGGATGTGGCTCTTTTCCCTTAACTGCCTCGATTCAATGGGATCCAGGCATTTTCCAACTCAACAGCTGTGGCTTGGGAAGAATCCAGGTGTTTTTCGCACTGAATATTTGTGGGATTGGCCAGGCCTGGGTATTTCCTTTGCTTTGGCTTGCCTGGAATCATTATAGTGTACTATAATGTTTGTCCATCCGTCCCTCTGTACACGCCTTTTTTTCTCTCTTTCTCCCCCTCTGTGTGTGTATATATTTTAATGAACCTTGATTTCTCATAAGAAATGGATCAACTACTATATCTTTATGCAATCAAAACCTAGAAAAATTCGAGGACTAAACGCTATTTACCTTTTTCTTTTGCTAGGATTAACTTTTATTCAGTTTTACAGAAATACTGAATATTCTAAAATTCTTTGTTTACAAGCAGCCACATTATTTTTCTGTGTGGAATAATTGCCTGCCCAGAAGGTGTGAATTTATTGGAATGGAGGACCAGGTGTTCTGAAATCCACTTGTTAAGAACCTGTTCGACTTGGCTTTGATTTCTCCTTAAAGAAGTAAGTTAGCCTTGTGAGGTTTGGCAATGCATGTAGCCTGTGAGAAAATGGTGTGTGGTTTTAGTTTTCACATTTTACCCGACATATAGGAAAATTGGAGAGAGTTTAGAGAACAGAAACAAACTGATTAAAGGGTATGGGAAGCAGAGAGGTGGATGATTACATCTAAGGAAAGGCTCGTGGGGAAAGAAAGACAAGGCGTGTGCCAACAATGGATCCTGAAGCCAGCTCTCAGGGGCTATATGCTTGAGTGTGTTTGCCTTGGTGGAGGGAATAGGAAGAAGTTGTCAATCTGACCAATTATGGGGAGAAGAATTATAAAAGAGAAAGGTGGCAGGAGAAAACCGGGTGCCCATTTCTTCAGCTAGGAATTCTTTTTTACCCACAGACCCCCCAAAGCAGGCATAGTATCAGTCTAGATGCTGCTTGATTACGATGGGGTTACATCCTGAGAAACCTATCATATGTTGAAAAGGCTATAAAATGAAAATTCCTGCCAGATAACCCTGGGCACCTTAACTGTGTTCATGATACCTAGGCTGTGGTTGGATAAAACTATTGATTACAAAACTTATTTCATAATAAAGTGTTTATTGATTGCTAATATTTATTTAATTGATGGAAATATTCACATTTCAAATTAATGAAAGTCTGAAAGGTTGGCTGTGTCAGGTAATTTATCCAATGTATGTATTCCTCCAAATCTGACAGTGCAGTCCATTGTAGGGTCGATGTTTCTTTCTCTTGGGATCAAATGTCTGACTCTATATCACCAGCCCAGGAAAAACAAAATTCCAAACTGGAAGTACAGTATCAATCTTGTGCTATAATAAAGAAATTATAAACCAAAGCATCAATAGCGGGGGGGAGGGGCAGCTCTGTATGTAACTTACACTGTAACTTCCCCTAAATTTGAAAACATGGGTCAGCGTAGTACATGCTTATTAAGATGTGGCAGTTCCACCCAATACTATAATGATGTTATATCTTTTCTATATTCCCTGTGAATCAGGGGGGCAGAAAGCACATGTTGATACCTGAAACACCCATGTTATGTAGAACTCCGCATACTCTACTGAGTTTAAAATTAGAATAGATAAATACGTGCAGATCAAAAGAAAAGAAAAACTAATATGTTTTGGGGTAGCTTAGAATGTAATGTATGGGGATGAACTTCTTTACCTATAAAATTTCTATTATAATAGGATTCTAATTTCACCCATCTTTTTAAAAATAGTGTGTGTGTGTGTGTGTGTGTGTGTGTGTGTGTGTGTATGTTTATGTGCATTCAGACATTATGTGTATGTGAAGATACGTATGAATATGTCTTCAGGAGGAGGCCAGAACTCAACATTAAGTGTCTTCTTCAGTCACTAATCATCTTATTTTTTTTCTCTCTGAAGAAATGGATTAGAATTGAGTTCTTTTAAAAATGGTTATTTATTCCTCAGTAATTTTAAATGTGTATCCAATGCGCTTTGATCAAATCTTTCCTCCAGTTCTCTTCCTTCAACTTCTTCCAACATTCCCTTTCACGTCTCCCTTTGGACTTCACATTCTCTTGTCTTTTTAACCACTGGGCGTTTAGAGCTTGTGGCTGGTGGTTATGTGTGTGGGTGTGTAGGTACCCACTGGAGCACGGCGACTTTCCTGGGGCCCTAACCCTGAGGGAAAAAAGTGCGTTCTTTCTCTTCTAGTAGCTATCAACTGCCAATAGCTCATCAGCGGAGGGAGGGGGGGCAGAGTATGCTGGGCTCTTCTTCCACCATGCTGGCGTTTAACTGACATGATCTTAATGCAGGTCTGATGCTTGCAGTAGTCACAGGTGCTGGGACCTCCTTGCAATGGGTCTGCCTTGTCTGCAAAACGCTGTTAGGGAGCAATGTTCTGGAACCCCTGGCTCTTACAATCTTTCTTTCTCGTCTTCTGCAGTGATACCCGAGCCTTGCAGCAGAGGTATGGGGAATATGTCCATCATGTTTTGTGTGACAGATTCTGGGGATCTGAACTCAGTTCCTTATGTGTCTATGGGAAGCATTCTATAACCAGAGCCCATATCACCCAGCCCAGAGCTCTGTGTTTTAAGAATATATATATATATATATGTATATATATGTACATATATATGTATATATACAAAGTTATTTTATGTTAAAAAAGCTCTGTATTGGTCAGGATTCTCCAGAACTTATTCTATCTATTTAAACATAATCTGTCTAGATATCTCTCTATGTATATATCTACCACCTATCAATTTGCTATTATTTACCTATCTAATACTTATCTATCATCTATTTATATGTCAATCTTTAATTATCAATTATTTATCTACCAATCAATCACCTAGATCTCAAATATCTATTTATCTTTTTTTTTTGGTTCTTTTTTTCGGAGCTGGGGACCGAACCCAGGGCCTTGCGCTTCCTAGGCAAGCGCTCTACCACTGAGCTAAACCCCCAACCCCGAATATCTATTTATCTTAAATACGACATGTTAGCATGATCATTGGGATGTGCAGTGTTCCCCAACATGTGTCAAAAGCTTTTTCCCCAAGCTGGTGCATTTGGAGGAGATAGAGTCTTAGCCAGTGATGCCCAGTAGTGGGGGCCCTGCACCTCACTGAAGGGTGTGGTCTTGAAGGAAACTGTGGTACTCCAGATGCTTCTTTCCTTGGTTCTCGGCCACACATTGCGAGTTTTCCCTGTGCTGTACACTCACTCCATGAAGTGCTACCTCATCCACAGCAGCAGAAACAACTGGACTGGAACGTCAAAAAAAAAAAAATACAAACCAAATGTTTATTTACATGAGGTAACTGTGTCAGGCCATTTTATTACAGTGACAGAGAGCTGACCAACATAGGCAGTTTAGCCTGCTGGAATCTCAGTGGGGATTTGTATGCTACAATCTTGAGGCACAGTCCTCTTCCTTTTTTGTTTGAAGGGCCTTCAAATGACTAAGTGATGCTCCCACCCCATTCTGGAGGTTAGGCTCCTTAACCTCCATGACCCTATTATAAATGTTGATGGCATACGAAATAACTTGACAGCAATAGTTACACTGTGGTGTGACTGAATGACAGGGCACCACGGCCTAGCAAACCTGACCTATAAAATGGGGCTATATCAAGCTCTAAAGATTCGTTAGCTCAATAGCTTTTTCAAAAAGATCTGGCTGATGGCAATGTTAGCTCCCAAGCTGACATGTGACATTGTGATCCTCAGAGCGTCTGCCCCAGGGAGAATAGCAGGAAGCACCCAGAGCTCACAAGTTCCTAAGCACTTGTCTTCACCTTTCCTGTCTGAAGAGCTGATGCCCTTTGGTTAACTCCCGAGCAATCATTTCCTGTGGCCACTCTGTCCCCTCCATTTCCACAAACGTGCTGTCTGTCCCAGCCACATTTGTTTTTGCACTTTACCCAGCTTCTTCTCAAACTCATTATATCACTGTAATGCTGTCCACAGGAAGGCAAAAGACCGTGCATGCACTTAAAAGAAATAGCAGACAAAAACACCATATGAGGGCTCAGTAAGTGGCCATGCACATGAAAGCAGAACTATCCAGGTTCAGGGACCACTGCGTCACTCACTGCCTATGTGACTCTGGTCACATCACTTGCACTGTGCCTGACCCTCAGTTTCTTCACCTGCAGAACAGGGCTAACCATCATAAATTTTGTCCTAAATGGCTAGTTAGCATTCGATGTTCTGAACCCTTTGTTTCCAGCATTTTATAACTATTTGTTCTATTTAATTATCCCACTGCAAAGAACTATCTACAGTCCAGGAGGAAGCATTTTCAAGATGGCCAACCTGTACTGACACCATAGAACACGCAGTGAGGATTTGTCCAGCCTCTCTAGCTGTGATAGTTTCTGCTCATCATTGTGGGGATTTTACATCCTCTCCCTTCAGACACTTTGGGGGCTGAGAAGTGAGAGCTGAGATTACAGTTGAGCTCCTAGAACATTTCCCCACATAAAACAATACCACAAAGCCAGCATCAGGGGTGCTTCCTGTTTGCAATTCACTCTCATGCCTCTTTAAAAGTTCCCAACATCCTTGCATTGCTCCCACTTAAGGGAACAGAAACTTAGCAAAACTCCACAACCTGCCTTACTTTGTAAAGCAGAGTGAGGGTTCCCCCAACTTGCCTTACTTTACAGAGCAGTGTGAGGATTTCCCCCGCTACAAGGATACAGGGCTTGCCAGTCACGCCGTGGTGGACTCTTCCCTCAGAGGCTTGGACATCGCCCTGTCTCTTGCAGGGCTTTGAGACCACATTACCAAAAGAAGTTCTCTCCTTATCTTTAGAGAACTGGACTTTTTAGTTTAGAAATCTGCTCAAGACATTCAGGGGAGGTACTGAGACATGGCTAGGAAACATGGAACTGCATGTGTCTACTCCAATAATAAAACCAAGGGCCAACCAACAGGAAAACAGGTTTTTCGAAGACCCAGCTTTCCATTTGTTTCAAAAGTAAACCTTTCTTAACAAAATATGTGTCAGCGCCATGTGCAGAAAAAAAAAAAGACCCCACCTTTTCTTTTAGTCTCCAGGAAATAGTGGACGCTAATACAGTGTTGGAGAAGATGAAAAGGTCCAAAGGAGCTTCACAGGATGAGGAAAACCAGCAAGGCAAAGCTGGGGCTCACCACAGAGAAGGATCTCATGGCCAATTAATTTTTAGTTGTGATTTCCAAGTTCCAGTTTAAAAGTTCATCCGTTTATCCGCCTATCAGTTACTCCAGCCACTGGATACACACAGTGACGAGTGAACTACCCTTCGCCAAACACTCTCTCAGGAGCTCTTTATCCCACATAAAGCAGTGCTTTAAGTCCATGAAGAGGGTCAGGTTGGAGTAATGGAATAAACAGATGAACCACACAAGCTGATCTCAGGTACTCAAGGGTTCTTTGAATGAAATAGAATGTGAGGATCTAATCTAGGTTTACTTTGGAGGGCCCACTAGAAGGAGGGTGGTCAGGGAGAAGTCCCTTCAGTTGGCATCTTAGTTGAGACCTGAATGAGAAAGAGCCTGTTTTGTGGGCCAGAAAGAGATCTAGACAGAGAAGCTCAACAACCCAGGCAAGAAGAGCAAGGCAGGCAATTTACGAAGGAGCCTGAAACAAGAAGGGATCCTGTAGGTTCTGAATAGGGGTTAAACACTTTGTGTCGGCTTTAGAAACAGTCTGGATGGAGAACTACCTATAGAAGGGACCAGTGGCGGTGGTAGTGGTGTTGGTATGTAAGATGTCTGATGCCTTTGCATTAAGGTTGGAAAGAAGACCCCAAAATCTCAAGCCTGATCTCCGGAATGCTTAAAGGCACTCGATTGATAAAAGGGAGGCTGGTATTATTTTAATAACACCTCTGGTACACACAGCACATCTATTGCACAGAAAATCATTTGATTATTATTTTGTCAGGGGTACAGGGTGGTGTGGCTGCTAATGCAGTGGTATGCATAGGTCACTCAATATGAAAAGGCATTTCACTAGGGTTCCTGGGGAACGGTACGCTGGGCTTTTGGTCTCTCTCTAGCACAGAACAGTATCTAGGAAATTAATTATTCCTTCTGGCCGAAATGCAAAATTGCAGAAACCTTTCCCTACATATGGCTGGCCATTCTCAAGAGGGCAGACTCCTTTGGTGGAATATACTTTATTAGAGGCCATTTATCAGTTTCTACCTATAACTACGGGGCGCTGGAGGGAAGCCCGTGACTATGCAGACTGAGGTGAATCACTACTTTGGAAGAGATGCTGGATCCCTGCAAGGTCCTTCTCTTAGGTGAGGAGGTAGAGCTTAGGTGCCGGGGTTTAAACCACAAGGTCCATCTGCACATACATCATCATCGCAAACATGCTTCGAGGCATGATGGCGCTGGATTCCTAAAAAACTTCACAAGCTCCATGCATTGTCATCATCACCGGTGACAGAGGGGAGTGACAAGACACTTGCACGTCCTAAATAGTAGCGCAGCACAATGAAAGCATGCTATGTACCATGTGTGTCACAGATTTTTTTTTTTTTTTTTTTTTAGGATTTCTGGAAGTTTTTTTTTTTCTCTTTCATTTTTTCCAAGTTCCGCCTTCCTCTGCTTTACAGTCAAACTGGCCCCAGCTGTGCATCGGCCTTTGACTCCATCTGTCCTTCCGCTGGGGAGGGGGGATTCCCTGACCAAATAGAGAACACAAGTTTGGCTTCTTAAAGTGATCCTATAACGCCCACCTTCTTGGAGTCACGGGCAGGCTCCGGCAGGGGCAGTCCTGAGGATGGAGAGGGGGCGTAGGAGCAAGCTTCTGGCCTCTCCCCCAACCTAGTACACTTGGCACGCAAAGCCAGGCTAGAAAAGCCCATCAGCATCACTGTCCAGGGCTCCGTGTCCATCCTGCTAGCTGGTTTTCATCCTTCTACAGAACCGAGGCTCGCAGGTTGGAATTCACCGCGGTGCGAGCCGCATCACACATGGGGAGGGGACTAAGGAGTAGGAGGCCCAGTCGGAGGGGACGCCGCGTAGTCCCCAGCACCCAGAGACGCCAGGGGTGGGGTGAGAGGGGAGGAGAGGCCGCCCCTGTAGCAGCCTGCTGCCGGAGCGGCCCCTCCCACCGTTCCTCCCGCCCCGCGCCCTCTCGGCCTCCCCGCCCTTACTCCACCCCCTTCCCGGCCGGATCCCCTTCCTCTCCGTGTGCGCGCTTTAAATAATTTCCTCCTTTTTGGCAAAAGAAATAATGCACCTGACTTTACCAGGGGGAAACAGCCAGCCGAGCAGAACAAGGAACAGATGTAAAAAGAATAGAAGAAGAGAGAAAAAGCGATGGGACTCTCTTAAAGACATCCAGAGGCTGGAGAGGTGGCCGCGGAGGCAGAGGCAGCTAGAGCCGCCCCCGCCTGCGTGAGCTGCGGGCCGAGGACGTCTGCACCAGTTGCAGATGTCACCCTGGGAACTCCTGGGTCTTTTGGTTTGTTTGCCAAACAAAGTCTTTTCTTCTCTGGCTTAGATAGTGAAGAGGCTCTTGGGTTGTTGTGCGATCCCAACACAAGCTGGCAGCTACCGGGAGCCTGCCTAAAGAGCTGGAAGAGAAATGAGCCCTGCTGGGCGGAGGATGGGTGAAGGGCGTCAGCCTGCGGGGTCACCCCGTGGGCGGCCCCGCGGCGCCGGGGCGCAGAGCTCCCTGCTCCGGTTTTTCGTACATGCCTGGCTGTGGGCAGCCTCGGGCTCGTCTGCCCAGGTGTTCAACCTCAGCCTCTCGGTGGACGAGGGGCTGCCCCCGGACACACTAGTGGGTGACATTCGCGCGGGCTTGCCAGCAGCGCAGCAGGAGGAAGGGAATGGCTTCTTTCTGTCGGAGGACTCCGATGACTCCCCGCTGCTGGACGACTTCCACGTGCACCCGGACACTGGTATCATCCGCACCGCTCGGCGTCTGGACCGCGAGCGGCGGGACCATTACAGCTTCGTGGCCGCCACGCTGTTGGGAGAGGTGGTGCAGGTGGAGATCCGCGTCAACGACGTGAACGACCATTCGCCTCGCTTTCCCCGCGACTCCCTGCAGCTGGACGTGTCGGAACTCAGCCCGCCAGGGACAGCTTTCCGCCTCCCAGGCGCCCAGGACCCGGACGCCGGGCTGTTCAGCATCCAGGGCTACACCTTGCTGCAAGCTTCGGACCTGCCCCAGGACCCTGCAGGACCCTTCTTCCAATTGCGCTACGGGACGCCAGGGCTACCGGCGTCGCCTTCCTTGCCTGCGTCCTTATCACCCCTGGAACCCTTAGACTTGGTGCTGCTGCGGCGCTTGGACCGAGAGGCAGCGGCGGCGCACGAGCTGCACATTGAAGCGTGGGACGGTGGCAGCCCTCGGCGCACCGGCCTCCTGCACGTGCAGCTGCGTGTGTTGGATGAGAACGATAACCCGCCAGTTTTCGAGCAGGGCGAGTACCGCGCCGCAGTACGTGAGGACGCCCAGCCGGGAGCTGAGGTTTGTCGCGTGCGTGCCACCGATCGCGACTTGGGACCCAATGGCTTGGTACGCTACAGTATCCGGGAGAGGCAAGGTCCCGTGGCGGGCACAGGTGGCGGGCCACCGGGCGATCCGGGCTATTTCTCGGTGGAGGAGCTGAGCGGCGTAGTGCGGGTGCAGAGACCTTTAGACCGCGAGGAACAGTCCTGGCACCAGCTGGTGGTCCAGGCCCGCGATGGGGGCGCCGAGCCAGAGGTAGCCACTGTGCGCGTGTCCATTGATGTGCTGGACGTGAATGACAACCCGCCTGCCATCCACCTGCTCTTTCTCACCGAGGGAGGCACGGCCCAGGTCTCTGAGGGCGCCCGACCAGGCGACTACGTGGCTCGAATCTCGGTGTCCGATGCAGATGGTGACCCAGAGAATGAAGAGGAGGCTGAGGGGGTGCTTGATGCACGCCTCCTCGGGGCAGGCAGCACCAAGTTGTCCTTGGAGGGTGGGAACGGAGCCTTCGCGCTGCGGCCGGGTGGTCCACCTGGAGTATTTTTCCTTTGCACCGAGAGTCTCTTGGACAGGGAAAGCCAAGATCTATACGAGTTAAGACTAGTGGCCACTGATGCTGGGTCCCCGCCATTGAGCACTGAGGAGTCGCTGTTGCTCTGGGTCTCGGACCTCAACGACCAGCCACCTGTCTTCAGCCTGGAGCATTACTGGGCCTCGGTGTCTGAAGCCGCTGTCCCTGGCACCTCGGTGGTTTGGGTCAGCGCTTTGGATGCTGACCAGGCTGGCACTGATCACGCCAGGCTGCGATATGCGCTAGTGCAACTCTCGGATCCCTGCGAGTCTGAGGCTCTGTCACCCAAGGCAGAGTGTGTGCCATCCTTCAGCATCAACCCGGACAACGGGTTGATCAGCACTACTAGAGCTCTAGACAGAGAGGTCCAGGAGACAGTGGAGCTGAGAGTGGTGGCCCAGGACCTTGGAGAGCCACCACTTTCTGCCACCTGTCTAGTGAGCATTTCTGTGGATGACGTGAATGACAACGAGCCCGTTTTCCGGAGGCAGGTGTATAATGTCACCGTTGCTGAACATTCTGCGCTCGGACATTGCTTTCTGCAGGTGAGAATATCGGGTCTCTGGGCCCGGCTCAAGGCCTGGGATGGATGGTGAGGAGGTCTGGGAAAATGTGGCATGGGTGGTTGTTCTGGTTGCAGAAGCAAAGATACCTTCTGTAGAGTCTTCAGGGAGAGGCAAGCTCATCATCTAGTCTCCCAAACTTTGTGACATGTGTCCCTGTGATCTCTAATGTCCTCTCTCCAGCACAGTATACTTTTTTCTTGGATTTTTTCCCCCCTGGTACTCCAATTTCCTTCACACTCTATTGCCCCAAATCTAATCAAGAGGGTCTCCCCATTGTCCCAAAGCAGATCTCAGGGCGTAGGCCATGCCACACGCTTTTGAGAACTTTATATGGTGTCTCAGGACTCAGGGGAGCCTTCTCATTTTTAAACACTGAAACCTTTATGAGTGACCACTTCCGAAGTCTCTCTTACGCTCTTTCCCACAGGCTTTGGGAAGTTCACCAAGGTTATTGATGGCATCAAGTCATTGTAGCTATCATGCTTGTGGGCCGAGAGCCTTCCGTGAGGGCTTGAGTGCTGGAGGAGAGGAGACTCACCTCCACCATGGTTATCCCAGGGTCTGTGCTTTGCGATTTGACTTCGGTGTGTTCTTTAGAGCTCTTGGGAGCTCTCTTGTACCATTGGAATGCTGTGTTCTGCCTTTCAGGCTGCTCCTCCTTATTGCTTCTCGTCTTATTCATACCTGATGTTAGATACATTTCCAGGATTGACTCAGTCACTCCAGGATAACTTGAAGAAGTAAGGAGGAGAAAGTTCTCTGACTGCTGGATTTACTTTGCGCTTTAATTAGCTCCCAAGTTGGTGTAGACTTCAGACCTCTGCTCTGTACTCCCAACTTTTCAGTTAGAACGCCCAGACTTTAGTGTGCCCCCGATAACCTTCAGATAAATGAGGTGGGTTTCAGGGTTGCTTGTGTCTTTTAGGCTATGTAGTTAGCAGTACTCTTATCCCTTCTCTAGCTTCTGGAAATTCGGGTCATGGCCACATGACAGAACATGGGGGTTGTAAAAAGTGTGGCAGCATGAAAGGTGTCTAAACTGCCCAAGACCAAAATTAATTCACAGGGATCCCTGGTACCCCTCGTCAGTGTTACATCATGGGACTTCACTACAGTTGTACTTCTGAATACCCAGCTCTTGGTGCTGTGTATTGCATATTGTGTGTTGTGCTCCCTGGTATTATATATGCTTGCAAATCACATAGCACTAGTGATTGTCACCAGACATACCTGTGCTTGGTCTGAGACTCTCATTTGGAGTACAGTGTTTATCTTTTATTTTTATTAATTTTTTACTATATATAATTTTAAATATATTTACCATATTTTATATAATATATGCAGATTCAATATGTATTTTCAAACATATTTAATAAATACACATATCTTGTATATCTACTATATAATTACTGTTTTACAAAGATTCCGGGTCTGTTGTAGCCACAGTTGGCTTTGAACTTCCTGTGTAGGCTTCCACCTCTCAAGTTGTGGGACAATGGGTTTGTAATAGCTCCATTCTTTGCTCTTATACACATTCTGCTTTAACTATAGAAAACAGATACTTTTAAACATTTCTCCACTGTTATTCTTTAATGTATGGACAACAAATTAGTATATCATCTGTATTTTGTATTAGTATATTTGATTTTAAAAATTGCTGTCTGTCTGAGTTGTTGACTAGACTTTCATTACAACTTTTCAATGACTTTTGACTTGGGGGTTAGCAGAAAATTTACAATAATTTCTAACATGGTGGTCTTAGTTAGGGTTTTACTGTTGTGAACAGACGCTATGACAAGGCAACTCTTACAAGGACAACATTTAATTGGGCTGGCTTACAGGTTCAGAGGTTCAGTCCATTATCATCAAGGTAAAAGCATGGCAGCATCCAGGCAGGCATGGGGCAGGAGGAGCTGAGAGTTCTACATCTTCATATGACATCCAGGCAGCTAGGATGGTCTTAAAGTCCATGCCCACAGTGACACACCTTCAACAAGGCCACACCTCCAAATAGTGCCACTCCCTGGGCTAAGCATATTCAAACCGTGTCAATGTTTTTAAATATACATCTGTAATTTTGCACTGTATATTTATATGAAGCCATGTTCTCAACACTGTTGATTACAAGATCAAAATGTGGATTATTTCTGAAAAACGCTGAAGATATTTGGCATCCTGCAGTATCAAACATTCAGCCAAGGGTCAGCTCCTGTGTAAAATGAAACAAGGACAGTCATTGGAATAATGTATGAATTTGGTTTTGTCTTTAATACGTGTGAAAAATAACTGCCAAGCAATTATCTTAAAATAAATTTATTTATGAGTTATCATCAATAGATGTTTAATTCCCATACCTACTTATATACATAGAAGCCCAGGGTAATATAAAGATGTCTTATGTAGTGCAGGAGTTTCCACTGTAGCTGATCCTCAGCTCTCATTTATCCATAGGAGGCTTGAGAAGCAGTCATTCCTCAGTGCTGACATGAACGAGTCCACACGTGTATAGCTAACACCACCAAAGAGTGTTTCATCTTTTAACCAGAGTCTGATGTCATAAAGGATAGAGGTCATCATCTGCTTAAGGTGGAAGAAACCTTGACAGTGATTTGTATTAATTCCACCGATTATCCAGAGACCAGCCATGTAGACTTAGGAATACTGCAGAAGAGGAGGCCACATGGAGGGGGCCATAGACGCCCAGTGTCCAAAGATAGTGACGTCATGATGAACTATGATGTCACGATAGGGCAAAAGTTAGATAAAGTAATTTCCAAGACTGCTTGTACTGGGGAGGCTTGATGGTCTTGGCATGATACTAATAAAATATAGCTTTGTTTGCAGGAGAGAAGATGGGTTCGCTGTGACTGTTTTGATTAGAACCTTTCTGTAGCGTTGCTTCTAACATGGAAATGATTCTGCCACCAGGGGTAGCGTTATCCCTTCACATCTCCCTGTGTCCTGGATCCATTATGGAGGCTCATCTGGGCTTGAGCTGCATCTTTGACAGTTTCCCATCTTTCCCAGTGCTGCTAGAGACAGTATGAAGTTGTCCTGATAGGAAAATCTGGGAATTCCAGGGATCTCTCTAGCCACTGAAGAGTTGTAGAGACCCTCTGCCTTAGCCTCCAGTGGTTTCTCCTCAGTGGCTGTGTGAACTTTTCTAGCCCACTAGCTGTGACTATGCCCTAAGTTCCAGGGCATTTTCTTTCTGTGTTTTAATTCTCCCTTTCCTTCTTCCCCTCTCCCACTCCCTTTCCATTGTTCCTTATAGACCCTTACTGCCTGATCCAGAGCTCACTATCTCCCCTAGCCTGTCCCACAATGGGATTAAAACTGGGTCAAAATAACCATTCTCTTTATAAGCTGCTTGTCTTGAGTATTTTGTTACAGTAAAGAAGAGCTGACTGTGGCAGCTCTCTGGGCACTTGCCTCAATGCCTTTGTTCCTTTCTCCCTACCTCCTACCTAAGGAAAGCCCCTTCTTAACAATGTATTACCCAGAGTTCCTGTCGGTGTCTTAGTGTTGTCCTGGTCTAGATTAAGGCTCCTCAAACTTACCCATTGGTCTCTTCTTTGTTCTGGGAAATTTTCATGTGATCTGAGGCATAGTTATGTAAGCAGACAACTCAAACATCTACTGATAAATTATAAAATAATTGATTGGTATATAAATACTTTTTCATTTTTAAAAGAAAAAGCATATTTACATAATGAGATGAGCGTGCTCGGTTAATTTTACATAAAGAATTAACTTGGGTGTCTATTTAATATTGCAGTATGTAGAATATCTTCAGTGTTTTTCAGAGTTGATCCATAGTTTGGTCTTATAATAACCATTGCTGAGAATATTGCATAGCATAAAGAATGGAGCACAAGATGGTAGAAACATGTTTGGGCTAGTTAAGAAATTCCTTCTTAATCTCAAGCCAAAACCCATTGAGTGTGAAAGTCAAGCCAGCAACTTAGACAGCAGTTCTTAAAGTTAGGCATTCTGACACAAAACAACGCAATTTGTTCATGCTAGAGAATGACGGGAGGAACATATTGAAAGTCTTTGTTTTCTGTAATTAAAACGTTATGCTTCTATAAGACTAGACAACCTTGTAAGGACAGCAAGAAGCCCGCTAGGACACCATAGTCTGGAGTCTGAGCTGAAGTATTTCATACAGGGTTGGTGGGCGCTGCCTGGCGTCTGGCGGGTGTGGTGCAAAGTGCACCTACTGGGTATTC
This sequence comes from Rattus norvegicus, assembly GCF_021556685.1. NCBI lineage: Eukaryota > Metazoa > Chordata > Mammalia > Rodentia > Muridae > Rattus > Rattus norvegicus. The sequence continues at coordinate 170,258,853 of NC_141535.1, forward strand.
ACGACCAGAGCTGCAGTGAAGTTGCCCTTGCAACATGGGTGGTTGTCGTCACAAAATCCTGGACTCATTACATGTTGGAGTTTCACTTTAGTTTTAGTGGCTGTTGCACAATTAGAATCCTTTTTCTTGTACCAAATGTCTTGTGACCCCCACACTGAATTATGGGACTGCGTGGGACTGTGATACACAGTATAAAAAACTGTGGTTTTGACAGAGAGGGATTCACTCAGACATCCAGCTGTTGGCATCACCAAGTTCAGGTGTCTAACCTGAGAATAGTTTTCCCCCTCAGATTACCAACCTAAAAACTTCAGCCTAAAAAAAAAAGGAAAAAAAAAGAGAAGAAAAAAAGACTCCCTCTGCAGTAATATGAGCTGTACTCATGGCCTCTTCTCTCTTCTTACAACCAGATCTTAAAACAGTATTAACCACAGTGCTTATGCCTGCATGAGCACAAGGCTATATTTTTTTATAGCCCCACAAGAATCAGAATTCATCCACTAACTCATTTATTTAATCAAGCAGTGTGATGGTTTGTATATGCTTGGCTTTAGGAGTGGTACTATTAGGAGGTGTGGTCTTGTTGGAGTGGGTTTGGCCTTGTTAGAGGAAGTGTGCCACTGTTGGGGCGGGCTTTGAGACCCTCCTTCTAGTCATGTGGGAGCCAATCTGCTTCTGACTCCTTTGGATGAAGATGTAGAACTCTCAGCTCCTCCAGCACCATGCCTGCCTAGATGCTGCCGTGATTCCACATTAAATAATAGACTGAACCTCTGTAAGCAGCTCCAATTAAATGTTGTCCCTTATAAGAGTTTCCTTGGTCATGGTGTCACTTCACAGCATTAAATCCCAAACCAAGACAGTCACATCCGTTTAATAAAGGGCAGCAGATGAATGTTTACCAAGAACCCGTTACATGGCAGAACAATTCTTGGTGCTGGGGGCAGAGCAGTGAATGCAATGGCCAGGTCTAGCTGAGCTTGAAGTTGGATGTTATGCCTCAGTTCCCCATCAGCCTCCGGAGTGGATGGCCTCTGGTCCCTACTTGGTGCCCATTTCTCCCTCGTCTGACTTTCTTCTGCCACTGTGCTAAATTCTACCTACCACAGCCAATGGGTTCTTCAGGCTTGTGACCTCCTTACCCCTGGAGTGTTCTGGACTTAATGTCTGCCTACTTCCCATTTTCTGGATGCATTTGTCCCCACACACTATCTTTCTCTCACTTCCTCTCTCCTGCCTGTTCCTCCTTTCTTCTACCACTGTGCACTCAGGATAGCAGAGACTTTCCTGAAGTGTCTGTTCTCCTTTTCACCCTTTTCTAATTTACTCACTCTTGCCTTCAAAATCCCAGAAGCCCCTTTTCCCTACCTAAGGGTCAACTTCTCTTACAAGCGTCTGTTTCATGGATGTGTGTGTGTGTGTGTGTGTGTGTGTGTGTGTGTGTGTGTGAGTGTGTGTGTGTGTGTGTGTGTGTGTGTGTGTGTGTGTGAGAGAGAGAGAGAGAGAGAGAGAGAGAGAGAGAGAGAGAGAGAGAGATCTGGTAGGTACTTAACCTCTACTGCATATATTTGGCATCTCAGACCTAACATTTCCCAATTTAATTGTATTTCCTTCCCCCTTCCTTTCCTTTCCCTCTCCCCTCTCCCTTACCTACTTTAGAACTCATGTTTTCTACTCAAGCACTTTTGTCAAAAAATCAAGCAAAAGCAAAATAAAAAATAACATGAAAAAATTTTAATTCTTTCCTCACTATTCTCTAAGGCAGTGGTTCTCAGCCTTCCTAATGCTTGGGACCCTTTAATGCTTGCTGTTCCTCATGTGGGGGTGACCCCGAACCTTGGAATTATTTTCATTGCTACTTCCTAGCTGTGATTTTGCCACCTTATGAATTGTAGTGTAAATATCTGATGGTCTTGGGTGACCCCTCGTGAAGGTGTCTTTTGACACCCAGAAGGGTTGTGATGCACAGGCTAAGAAGCACAGTTCTAAGGGAATCACACAGTCTCTTCTAAGTTCCTTCTCCACAGCAGCCCACGTTATTATTTCAAACTTTCTCATTCCTGTGGCCTCTCACTAGAGGCATTCATGCACTTGGAAGATGTCAGTGTATTTGTGATTGCTGTGAGCTGGAGGGAGTCATCCTATACATCTGTAGTTAGAAGGATAGAAAGCAAGACTGTGTTCCATGGGGTCCATATACTGGGGGAAAAGCTTGTTTTTATTTTGCAAATCAGGGCTGTTTACATCTCACAGTCTCCTTGGAGAAGCCTGTTTAGGAGGTGTGCCTGGGCTTGGTCCACTAGTGCTGAGTTCTGCCTCCTGGGGAACCATGGGAAACGCGAAGGCTGGAGTGTTGCTCTACTGTGTGGCTAGAAAAGACCACACCGCTGTTATCCTGCTTCTCATTCACATTTTCCTTGGCAACTGTTTTCTTTGAACTTTATCTTAGTCTTTGGTAAAGTTGAGAAGCACCGTGTGTATTTTCTGCCTGTGTTGGCTTCGCTTCTGTTGTGCCGTGGTGCTGAGCACCCCACTGGGAGTTGGCATGATCAAAGGGAGGATTGTTCACCAGCTTTGGAAGTGTCAGGGGCTGAACAGCGATCATGGCTGGGGCTAGTAAGGAACTGAACAAAGGTGGCCCAAGGAACAGGGTGGAGGCCTCCTACCAAGAGGCCATGCCAACCTTAGAAATGAAGAGACTTTAGTGAGGAAGAAGATGCTTTCTACAGTCTCAGTGCCTCTTGATTTTCCCCCAGGTCTGACTGCAATGCTTGGTAAGACCTTCCTTCAGAACTTCTCATACGTGTCCTCTGTCCTCTCCTTTCTGCCTGTTGCCATCACCCTGGCTCTGACTCTCATCACTCCTTGTGTACTGGTATTATTCAGATGTGTGTGTGTGTGTGTGTGTGTGTGTGTGTGTGTGTGTGTGTTGCAGTTGTTCCCATGCATGAGAACATGGGACAATGGATTCTATGTACCTTGATGGAATCCACTTTACTGGCATTGGAGTCATCTGTCCTTTCTCACATTCTTTGTCTAACAAGCGAGAGAGCCCTGCTGAAGCTATACAGCAAAGGAGGCTGGTGGCTAGCCCGGGTTCTCCTTCCTTACCTTGTGTATTTAACTGGCACATGGACCAGACTTATTGTAAAGTTTATTCCATCATTGGTTCTGTCTGTGGTTTGCTTTGCACTGCTTGTTCTGTATTCTTTGTCTCCCTCACCCCGACTCTCATTGTCGACTGCACACACATTTACTCAATGAAGTATACCACCTTTGAGGTTTATATTTCTATTACTGCATAGGTTTGTGTTGTTTTGGATTAAGTAATCCCTGCCTGCCTGCTCATATGCACAGGAAGAAGATGTTCCCAGAGAACCACACATGCTTATGTTCAAAATGTGTCTATGTTGCACTAGCTACCATCTTGGGTTTTCTGGCCTATACTGCTTAGCATCATAGCTACCAGTGCGTGTGGTAGGCGCCCCGGCTATGCTTGAGGACCTGTTTTAGGGACTCTGGATGAACTTGATAGCATTCTTCGTCTTTCCTCTCCCACCCAGCTACTAGCCATGACCTTTCCTGTTTATGGAATATGATCGCATGCACTAAAAGGAGAAATGTGGCATGAAATCTGTGGGCTCTCTGGCCACATGGCTTTGTCATCTATGCTCTGGGATTAAAGGTGAATGACAAGTCAGACAGTGTTCACAGATGTGAAGACTGTGATGAGATACCATAGAGTGGTAGAAAACATGGACACTGGGGTGAAGGTACCTGGGTCTGAGTCTCTGGTCTACTTCTTGCTAGTCATCTAGTTTTGGGGAGTGAACTACATTTCCTTATCTACAAAATATAGATGGCATCAATCTACTTGTTTTGTGGATGTTGAACCAATACATGCATATTTAGATCAATTCTTGACTCAGAGGTCGTGCATAATGCATGCTGTATACATATGTATGTAGTGTGTGTGTGCGTGTGTGTGTGTGTGTGTGTGTGTGTGTGTGTGTGTAGGCATGTGAGGAAGCACTGCTAAATGCATGTGCAGCATAGGTGTGGTGATCAGAGGGCAGCTTTGCAGTTCTTCTATCCTGTTTTGAGACACAGTCTCTCTGCCTGGACTGCTGCCCTGTATGCTGGCCCACAAGAATTCATCAGACTCTGTATCCACCTCCCATTTCACAATCGAGCGTGCTGAACTTACAGATGTGAGTACTTGCGTCTGATTTTATATATGGGTTCCCAGGATTGAACTCAGGTCGTCAGGCAAGTGAGACCTGATGAGCCACATCATTGGCCCTGCGTCTTACTATTAATAAATAGTAATAAATCATAATTTTGGAAATGAAGGAACTTGATGTGATTAAAATTATCTATTTTTTTTAAAAAATCGGAAACAGAAAAAAAATGCTAATCAAAAATGGTGCTTTCCGCATGGAAAGATGGAAAAGGAGCAAATGTGAGTTGTGTTTCAGGTTTTTTAGTAGCTCCTCATGCTGTGACAATGGATGCTGAGATGTTTCTTCCTTCAGAAGTCTATCATATCTATATACAGTCTCCCCTATGCTAAGGAAGCTGAAGAAACCTCTCAGCAGGGCTCTCCAGAAAAGCAGTAGCAGTCAAGAAGTCTTATGCAGCTCTCAGAGAGCGACAAAGCCAGGTTATGTAAATGCTATGGAGGCCTTGGTGTGGTGGGTCACAGGTCCTTAGGTCCCTTATTTTAGAGTCAAAGTTAAATGGACTGCTAGCACCAAGCCGCTCAGGGAGTCAAGGCGTGATTCTGGCCTACAGGGAACTCAGTCTTTGTTCTGTTTTTGTCCTGGTCTCAGGCAGGGCCCTTTGGTCCTTGTATTGAGATGAACTTGACCTAGAGTCAAAACCCTCAGATGCCACCTCTGTGACTCTGCCATTTATAGCCTCTGCTAACTTTACTGGCTACAGTTCCTCATCTACAGAATGTTGCAACTTTGTTTAATATGTTGATGTAAAGATAGGAGAGAATTGGTATTTTCTGGTATAAAGTGACATGTTTAGAATTAAGGAACTTAGAGGTGATGCGGCAATTCGGAGGCCATCTGTTACGGCATGCACACGTTTACTGATAGCCTGAGGTAAGTTCTTCTCACTGTGGCTGAAGAAGTCCTTTGTGTGTGTGTGTGTGTGTGTGTGTGTGTGTGTGTGTGTGTGTGTGTGTGTGTAAAAATGTATGGTGCCTTCTTCCTAGGGTCAGCCATCTCCAAAGAGAATCTCTTAGGAGGGATTTGGAAAATTGTGATCAGTAAGATTTTATTCTCTGAGAATTGAAATCTGACAATAAATTAACTTCATTAACAACTATACACCAGGCTTCTCCTAATGGGGCCCTTGCCTTATGAATTAAAAATGAGCAATGAAAGAAGTAATTTATGTTTTCATAGCACATTGGGGAAATTAGCTAGATCATATGTACAAACACATAAATAAATGCCTGTTTTTTTTTCCAAATGCCAGGTTATTTGAATCTTACTGAGTTAAAAGGAACATGCGTCCTCTCCTTTTCAATGGGAAATGGAAGAGGAGTGGATGGGGAGGGAGGAGATGGGGGAGGGGAAACTGTGGTCAGTCCACGAGATAATAATAATAATAATAACAATAATAATAATAATGGAGCGTGTCTTGAAAGCGAAAGTAGATCAGTGGGCATTGTCACGAACATGAGGACATCTATTTAGTGCCTGGGACTCAACCGCTGGAAAGGAGCCTAGTTTTGGCAGAGAAGCCATGAGATGTAGCCTTCTTAAGAAATTAGACTACCTAAAGTGGGTTTTATCATGGCATTTTCATATTTATGTTCATATACATTTATATATGTACTATTGAATTTTGCCCATATTTGGTCCCCATTCACCTTCCTGTCTTCTTGTCCTCTCTGTACACTTCTATATGTATGTGTATGTTATGTACAGCTATGTGTATAACCATGTATTTTGTAGATTTTACACATGAGAAAAATGAGAGTTAATATTTTTCCTCACCCCACTCTGTTTTTAACCACTTTCTACTTTAAGTCCCCCCTCAAAGATTTACTTCTACTCTCATGTCTTGTGTGTGTATATAAAAACAAATACATGTGTACTTTTGTATTTAAAGCTAGAGTTCGCAAATGAGGGAACATGGTTAACATGATGGTCTGCCATCTGTTTTCATGCAAATGACATGACTTTACCTTTTGTGTGGCTGAATACTAGTCTGTCCCATGCGTACTTACCACCTCATTTACTCATCTGTTGTTGGGGTCTAGCTTGTTCATCTCTCAACTACTGTGAATAGTCAGGAAATTAGAACAGAGCATTACATGTCTCTGTGGCACAATGGATTGGATTCCTTCTGGTATAGATCCGGGAATGGGTTATCCAGCTTGTATGGCAGTTCTAGTTTTCAGTTCTTGCACAATTGCGATAGGAATCCAGAGTGCTACATCAGCTGCCATTTCTGCCGACAGTGGAGGAAGGTTGCTCTTTTGCCACATCCTTGCCAGCATTTGCTGTGCCCATGGTGACACACATGGTGAATGGAAGCTCAAAGCAGTTTTTGTTCTCATTTCCCCATGTCTAAGGATATTGATCATTTTCCCAAAAATAATTAAATTGGGTCTGTGGGTTTATTCTGGTTAACCAGTCTGATCTTGTACCCATACCATACTGCTTTTTGTCTTGGTTGCCCTGTGGCATTTTGAGAGGAGATGCTGTGACATGTCCAGCATGAGTCTCTCTGTTACATTAATTTGACTCTTCAGGAACTTCTCACCTTCTATGTACAGTGTTGGTTTTTTCCAAGTTCTATGAAGAATGTTGTTAGGATTTTCATGGTGGCTGTGTTGAATCTGTAGATTACATTGCTGCCCTCGGTGTTTTAAAGTTTTTCACCATAGATGTCATTTACTATGAACTTTTTTCTTGATTTCTTACTTGTTCAGTTTGTTACTGATTTATAAAAAAAGCTACTGAATTTTAATTTTGATTTTGGATCCTGCTACTTCACTCAAAGTTTATCAGATCTAAGAGGAAAAATGAGAAACAAAGTAATAAAAATTGCATAAGCAAATTTATATAACTGCAGGAAGGGAAACACAAAAGAAAACCATGAAAATTTCTTTTCCAAAGAAGGAGGAAAAGGAAAAGGAGGAGGAGGAGGAGGAGGAGGGGAAAGGCCAGGAATTGTGGCAAATACCTTTAGTCCCAGCTCTCATCAGACAGGGTCAGGTGGAGCTCTGTGAGTTTGAGGCCAGACTGGTATACTAAATAAGACTTTGTTTGCAAAAGAAGAAGAAGATTGAGGAGGTGGAGGAGGGAGAGGAAGAAGAGAGGAGGAGGAGGAGGAAGAGGAGGGGGAGGAAGAAGAGGAAAAAGGAGGAAAATGAGGGGAAGGAGAAAGAGAAGTTAGAGAAAAGAAGAGGAGGAGATAGAAGAGGAAGAAGAAGAAAAAGGAGGAGGAGGGAGAGGGAGAGGAGGAGAAACAATTCTATTAAAAGTACTGTAAAAAAAAAAAAAGAAAAAGGAAACCACAATGGAAAAACAATGGTGCTGTGTGTGGTGGGACTTCCTCTGCCAGGTGAATGAAGGGTGGGGGTCAACTGGACTTGTAGATTATTGTAATTCTTGTGACTCATACTGGCTCTGAGTCTATAGTGAACAAATGTTAGCTAGCCTGCTCTCTACACTTCAGTAGCTTCTAAACCTGAAGCTGATCTGTGGTAAGTCAGCTCGTCTCTTTACAGGCTGCCTGCCTTACCTTTCAGATTAGCTTCTTCCCCACCCAGTTCCTATGAGGCTGGATGTGTGGTGTCTTTGCACTGAATCATCTCTCTTCCTCTGTCAATGACCTTCCTCTTTGTAGTACTTCCAATAATAGCTCCCATAGGATCATTCTTGGTCCCCAGTTGGTGGAATTATTTGGGAAGGATTAAGAGGTGTGGCCTTTTGGAAGAAGTATGTCATTGGCTTTGAGGTTTCAAAAGCCCATGATATTCTCAGCCCTCCCTTTCTCCTACTTTTAGACGTGTATAAGCTCCCAGCTACTGCTTGAGTGCCATGGCTGCTGTCATGCTCCCTGCTATGATGATTATGGAGTTACCCCTGAAACTATAAGCTCCCAATAAACTCTTCTATAAGATGCCTTGGTCACAGTATGTTATAACAGCAATTTAAAAGTAACTAAGGTACTATTTTTCTTTATGTCATATTTTATTCTTTCTTATTCTTCTTATGCTTCACCACCTTTCTGTGGTGGCAACATCTATCCACATCTTACCTAGAACTCTGTAACCTGGAAGTAGTTTTAGAGAAATGGGAGGTCACAGCCCAGGAAGAAGTGCTGTACTTGCCCACTGTTTATCTTGTATCCTGTTGGAAGCAATTGGAAGATGTGGCAGATTTCTGAGTTCTGACTGGCATACATAAAGGAAGGTTTGGGATAGGTTTCTGTTGAAGAGTAAAAAAAAGGAAGCATTCAGGCCAGCTAAGTAGGGGAAGCCCTGAAGGAGGGGATAGTATAATAGAGAGGATGTCCTGAGGCACTGGGGAGAACTTCGAGGGACTGAGTACAATGAAAGAAAGGCAATGGTGGAAAGGGTAAAAGAAGAGTGTTACAGGACGAAGGAGAGGAGACAAGAGGCATTCTGGGAGGGGATCTCTTGTTCTTCATGAGCTGTGTTTTCCTTGGCCAGGAGTCCAGGAAACAATATCTTGAGGCTCTTTAGAGATTTAGAGTACAATCCAACAGTCAGAACAAGACTGAAGACCCACACTCAGATCTCACACACATGGAGGTGGAGATTAAAGCTATTAACAAGCTTCTGAGGGCAATGAGAGAGGAGATGGGACCAAGGGTGTGGGCTGGGAGCTGGATCTTTTACTCCAGATGGTTGAAAGGCAGGGCCACGTAATGCTGGGGCCATTTGCTTGTTTGCCCATAGACCATGGGCAGATATTTGACAAGCCCCTCCACCCTCTTCAAAAACAAAGAAATCCATTGTCTGACTCAGCTAGTTTCTTCCTGTCATCTCCCTGTTTTTAACCTGGCCTGTCCCCACTTGCACTGACGACACTGGTTGTCTTTAGCAATCTTCTGCCTCCACGATAACACCGTGCAGTAAGCTAGTGTCTCATTTCCATCAACTGATCCAGTTTTGTGATGTTTATTCCTGCTTCTACTTCAAGAATTGTGTTTCCCAAAGATCATGGGTTCCAGTTTAACCTTGAATAATCTAAAATTTCTTTACCTCTTAAATCCCAAATGTGATGGTTTGTATATGCTTGGCCCAGAGAGTGGCACTGTTGGGATGTGTGGCCCTGTTGCAGTGGGTGTAACTTTATGGGTATGGGCCATACCCTTGTCCTAGCTGCCTGGGAGCAGGATTCTGCTAGCAGCCTTCAGATGAAGATGCAGAACTCTCAGCTCCTCCTGTACCATGCTCGCCTGGATGCTGCCATGCTTTTCACCATGGTGATAATGGACTGAACCTCTGAACCTTTAAGCCAGCCCCAATTAAATGTCCTTTAAACGAGTTGCCTTTGCTGTGGTGTCTGTTCACAGCAGTAAAACCCTAACTAACACCAATCAATCCCAGTCTTTGGTTACTGTATTTCAGTTCCCTTAGTCTTTGAGTTTGTTTTGTTTTACAAAGCAGGGTCTTGCTATATCGCCATGAGGCCTGGAATTTAATATGTAAACCAGACTGACCTCTACCATGTCTGGTCTTCATTTCTCAGTGTCCTAGTTGTGTGCCCTTAGACCCAGTTGGTGTGTGTGTGTTATGTGACATCGGGCTTATATTTGGAAGTCAGAGGACAACTTTCCAGAGTTTGTGCTTTCTTTCCATTGTGGTACCTGGGCATCAAACTTAGGTCTTCAGGTTTTGCATGGTCAGTGATGTTACCTGCTGAACCATCTCACTGGTCCTGGGTTTACATTTTGTATCTAGATTATCCCTATCCTACTTTTTATCTCATCTTGCACATAAGTCCCTCTCTCTAATGGGACTTCTCAGTTTACCAAATTAGCTTTTGCTCTTTGGTGTCTACATGTATGTCACTGATACTGGACCATTTGAGCTATATTCTATATATTTTATAATTCTGGGTAAACTGCTCCCAACACATGGGTGCTGTGGAGGACTGCTGGAATAATTTCAGGAGAACTGTTGATTCCTCTGTAGCTGTGTGATGCCAAGTGGGGTCTCAACTCCAATGGGCAATTCTCTTGTGTTCCCTCCAACCTCTCTCCTAAAGCCTCTCTTTCAACATAATGCCTTGTTCTTTGTATAGCTAATCATGTGTCCTACTAACCAGAGCCCTGTAGATGGAAACCAGTTTGTGTTAATCTCTGCACTGTCCAGTCCCTAAGGACTATGTGGTTCTTCTGTATATAACCAAACCCACCCAAATTCAGACTACACATTTCATTTCTCCTGTTTACTCTGACATTACTTCTTCATTGCATCTTTTCCCTCTATTTTTGACCACTGCGGCCATTTATGTTTCTTCTCGTTAGCATGTAAATGCATCTCCCAGGTTAAGTTTGTAAATATTTTTTCCTTGTTGTCTCAGTTGATTTTCTTGGTCATACAAATATTTGCTTCTTGTTGGTCCCTACCTTTTTCTGTCCTACACAGTTCATATGTTAAGCCTCCTTCCCATTGATAGAAAACTTCTGGAAATCTGTATTCTCTCTGTTCAGTGTCTAGTGTCTGTTGAAGTAGACCCAGCACCCTGGTTTAGTCTGTGAGCAGGAATGTTTTCATTTGCATATGCTGGAGTTAAGAAACTGGGAAGAAGGGGTTGGGGATTTAGCTCAGTGGTAGAGCGCTTGCCTAGCAAGCTCAAGGCCCTGGGTTCGGTCCCCAGCTCTGAAAAAAAAAAAAAAAAGAAAGAAAGAAACTGGGAAGAAGATGTAGTTGCTAAACTGTAGGAAAGGTGTATGAGAAGCGACATGTGGAGCCGTGGCAGGACATGGCTGGAATCCCAGCACTTGGAAGATGGAGGTATGACCATCAGCAGTTTGAGGCTAGCCTGAGCTACATGAGGCCCTGACTTAAAAACAAAAGCAAATAGATGGAAATAAGAGATATAGGAATGATTACTGCTCATTTCTTAACATTACTTACATTCGTAGTTGATAGGAGCCCTTCTGTTTATTAACTTATATGATAAAATTTGAGCCCATTGAAATAGCATGTTCTATCGAGCAGAAGAAAGTACCTTCTTCTTGATTATTGCCTGAATGACTCTGCTACTTTAAAAATTTATTGTAGCTTTCAAGCTACCACCCCGTCAGTCTATGTGCCAGAACACTGTGTCTTTCTTAGCAATTCTTCTTCTAATTTCTTTCTTAAAAGCCCAGGTCGTTAAATTCATTGTAGGTTTGACCATTTTCCTGTCAGCATGCATAGCTCAGCTAGCCTACTGATGAAGTGTGTGAAAGCTTTTAGGTAAGGTGGAGGAGGAAGAGCTTTGCTGCTTCCTATTACTTCCATGTGTCCTTGCTTTGGAAGGAAGAAGAGTGTTCTAGTGAGCAAAAGCTTGGACTTTGGAGCAAGACAGATGTGAACTCAAACTTCAGTTCCTCCCCTTAGCAGCCAGCTCTGGAACAAGTTCCTGAACTTTGGGAGCCTCTGCTTTTTAATCCATAAAACAGGGACGACACTAGGATTTACCTTGTAGGATTAGTGTGTTGTTAACTGTGATGATACTTGCATAGTTCATGGAGAAACTTCTGACCATGGAGAGGTCCAAGAAGGGTCATCATGTCTAGTTTCAGTTGAGCTTTAGTGACATGAGGTGAGTAGAGAGTAGAAGAAAGAAAAGCAATTCTTTTGAAAAGCCCTGATGGCTAGTTATGTAAAGGGCTAATGACATAATCTTGCCGCTTATTTGGGGATTTAGTCCCAAATGTAGTTAGGCTCTTATCTCAAGCAGTTAGACAGAAACCTTATGAGTTTCAGGGCAAACCTGATTCTATTGGTTTAAAGTAAAGCTTTGGTGGATCCTGCTGCCTCTCTGGTGATATTTGAGTGTCAATCCTTTTAAAAAGTCCTGATGGCCAGTTATGTAAATGGCTAATGACACAATCCTGTCTCTCACTTGATCCTTCTGTATCTGTTACCTGGGCACGGCTCTGATTTTCCAAAGTCAAGGACATTTCCTAAGAAAGAGGTACCACAGGTTTAACCTCACGGCTCTTCCTCTGCTGAGATGAGAATGAAACTATGAAGCATGAAAACCTTTGGTATCCTAGGATCGTGGACAACTGTGTCATTATTTTGTATTGGCTATTCTGAAAGTGTTTTTTCCCAAGCAGGGGTCAAAATGAGGTGAAGGGAAGAGGTGCTTTGGATTTCCTTTTAAAGAAACATGATGTCATTAATAGTATCAGTCATATATATATGTATATATATAATTCATATATATATATGAATTAAATATGAATTAAAGTCGGGGAAAAAGAATTGCATTTATTGTAAGCAATTGACTATCTGAACAAAAGATATGGATTAAAACTCATTCTAATTCCTTCATACAGTAAGTGTAACATCACATTCTCAACAAATCATTCTATACTTAAAATGAGGTAACTTTACAAATATTATCAATGTAACATTTTCAGTAGGTTTCTGCATGTTGTATATCATACTTCATATTGTGGACTCTATCTACAAAGTATGCTTTCTTTGTAGAAAATGAAATTTGAACTTTCCACCTCTAAATGGCTATAATCCTTCTTAGTGGTGTAGTACTTGCAAAGATGATATCAGTGGCTTACGTCAGATGCGATCTGCAGATGAGAGAGGATGGGCCATCTATGAGATACTTTGAGGACGTGTGTGGCAAAAGCAAGAAAGACTGATAAAGTGGCTTTGTTCTCATGAGGAGAGTGACAGGGAAGATCAGAAAGCACTCTAGATCACTTGGGTTTTGGTGACAGCCAATAAAAACTTCTGTTCCATACAGAGGACTGTCATCACCTTTAAACACCTTTGTTTAGTTGTTCAGACTACTCTGTGATTTCCTTTGTGCTTGATTTTAAGAACCCTTTGTAGAATTAGCCATTGTGCGGATGTGTTTTGAAGCGATAAAACTTCGTTTGTGGCCTTACTGTAAGATGGGTTTTAACATTTAAGATTGTTTCCTTGGAAACATCTCATGCGGGACATGCCTCTGATTTCTGGATTCAGAAACCTAGAGGAAGTTAGTGTTTACACTCAGATAGGCTTGCCTGTCCCTAAGAGCAAGCATTCTAAGCTTATCCACTGTTTATTGTCCTTTGAAGTACAGATTATTTTAAAAGTATGAATTAAAAATAATATAAAGACTGCTCTTTTACAGTGGTATAAACAATAGCACAATTTCTCAACTCTGGCAGGTCTATTTCCTGGACTCATCTTACAAGAAGTCTTTTTATGCTGCCTTTCTTGTGCAGGATCACATTGTCATGGTTGTGTCTGTCCTCCTTCCACGGCTTCTGCTAGTGTCCAGCATAACAGGGAGAAGCGACAGGAAGGGCAATTTATCAGTTAATGTTTGGCAGTCTCCAAGGAGATGTGCTCTCTTGGCTGCGTTCAACATTTCCACTGGCTGCCTATTTCAGTAGTCCCCTAAAGCCACAAATGAATCCAGCATGCTTTGAACTTGAGAACACATACACATGGCAGCAAAGGCTGACTAGTTGAGGATGCCTTGCTAGAGGTAAGTGCTAAAGGGTTTAAAGGAGAGATCTATTTTGGTTTTACCCAAGAGTAACAGACAACTCTATGTATTTATAATTATAGAATTTTGGCTAGGGAGTTGATAATCCTTCATGAAAATACAGAAAGAGGAGCCAGCTCCATGAACCAGCTGCTAGTGTTTCCCATTGCACTTGACTTTAGTGGGGCCACAGAGGAAGCCTATGCATCGAGACCATTGAAGAACATCTGTTCTTAGCAAGTTCTGCTTAAGTGCAAAGCACTGCGTGAGAGTATTGAAAATAATGAAGACCTAGTTCTCACAGGTCACAGGAGCATTCATCTGAGGAGGGATTCAAGCTGGGTGTTTTAGGGTTTTACTGCTGTGAACAGACACCATGACCAAGGCAACTCTTATAAGGACATTTAATTGGGGCTGGTCTTCAGGTTCGGAGGTTCAGTCCATTATCATCAAGGCAGGGGCATGGCAGTGTCCAGGCAGGACTGGTGCAGGCAGAGCTGAGAGTTCTACATCTTCATCTGAAGGCTGCTAGGAGAAGACTCACTTCTAGGCATCTAGGGTGAGCCCACACCCACAGTGACACACCTACTCCAACAAGGCCACACCTCCAGTAGTGCCACTTCCTGAGCCAAGCATATACAAACCATCACACTGGGTGTGTTGGTGAATGCGTCTAATCCTAGAATTTAGGAGGCCGAGACAGAAGGGCCATACATTCGAAGCTAGTACATAACAAGACCTTGTCTAAAGTACAAACAAAAGAGAAAGAAATATGTTTGCCCTTTGTTCTGTCCCCATTTATAATTCAAGGCTCTGGAAACCAAATATTTCATGATTGTTTTTAAGGGCATAACTCCCCTGTCCCATATCGGACAAAACATGTTCTTGTTGATTATTACTATCCTTCAAAACTGTCGTAGCTTTAATAACCTCCCTCTTGTATAAAACTTTGCATGGCTTTGTACTGCTTGTAAAATTTAGTTCAAATCCCCACCCCAATCTACCCAATACTCTTTATCCTTATTTTGAGGAACTCTTTCCCATTCTCCCATATCTTGAAGATACCTGGTGCTTTCTCTCCAATAGCTTTTGTTTTGCTTCACTCATTCACCAAATTCACATATGTTAAGGTGCTTTCTACCCAATGTGATATAGGGTTATATAAGGTCATGAATAGGAGACCCACAAAATGGAGTTCGTGTTCTTTTGTGTAAGCAGAGGAAGTGGGCAAAGTTGAATATCCCCACTGTGTGAAGCTTCAGCAAGAAGGTAGATGTTTGTGAACCAGGAAATAACCCTCACCAGAACCACATCATGTTGTCACCTTGAGCTTAGCCTGCCAGCTTCTAGAACTGGAGAAAGCACGTCTACCACTTAAGCCTCCTGGGCCAGAGAACTTTGTTGTGGTGGCCTTAGTGCCTTAGTCCCATCCAAGTAACACATACACACACACACACACACACACACACACACACACACACACACTGTCCTCACACAAGTACTCTTACAAGTGCATATACACTCTCACACACACACACACTATCCTCACACAAGTACACATACCACACACACACACACACACTATCCTCACACAAGTGCACATACTACACAAACACACACAATACTCACACAAGTGCATGCATACCACACACACACACACACACTGTCCTCACACAAGTACACATACCATACAAACACACACACACTACTCATACAAGTGTATGCACACCACACACACACACACACACACACACTGTCCTCACACAAGTACATATTCCATACAAACACACACACACTACTCATACAAGTGTATGCACACCACACACACACACATACACACACACTGTCCTCACACAAGTACACATACCATACAAACACACACACACACTACTCATACAACTGTATGCACACCACACACACACTATCCTTACACAAGTGCACACACACACAAACACACACACTATCCTTACACAAGTGCACACACACACAAACACACACACTATCCTTACACAAGTGCATACACACACACACTGTCCTCACACAAGTACATATACCATACAAACACACACACACACACCTCATACAAGTGCATGCACACCACACACACACATACACACACACTATCCTTACACAAGTACACACACACACAAACACACACACTATCCTTACACAAGTGCATACACACACAACCCCTCCCCCCCAGGACAGTTTCCTTGGCTGTGAGGGGCTGCGCCCTCCTCAGCTGCCAGCCCTCTCATCCTCTTTTAAACACCTGCACATTACATGCAGTGTGCAGTAGCCCTCTTTGGCAGTACTCCTGGCCTAGGTAATAATAGCTCAGCATCTGCTTCCTTGCTTCTGATTAGCTCTCTGGGATGCTGGCAGAGACCTATCCATCCTGCTCACTGATAAGTGCTTCCCAAAATGCCTAGCACACAGTAATCATAAAATTTGTTCAGTGATCAGATGAAATAATCTGCTGCAGGGTGTCCTCCTAATGAGTATTGGTGACTTCTGGAACCGGGTGGGTCTCACCAAGTGATTTTAAAGTCTGTGTGAACTCTTGCATGCTCTGGTATCTTTCTAACAGGCAGAGCAGCCCTTGCAATGGCTGCCATCACCCTTTGAGGCAGGGAGAAAGTAAATACCCCATGGGGGGTTGTAGTTGCAATTTATTTCTAGACAGGTCTTTTTATGTCATGTAAAAAAGAAGGTCTTTGTCAGTGCCTCTTTGCTGTTGTCAGAGTATGATGCCACAAAGGTTGCCCATTAGCAAAGCCATGACTAGTGTTTTCTCGTCTTTTTAAATGTCTCAAGTTAACAATGTGCTGTTTGGTCCTTTATCCCGACTCTGCAGCTCTCATTGTTATAAACACTATTGGCTGGATGCTTCCAGAGACAGCAATATTTTAGCTTTCAAGTTGATTCTGTCTGTTCTTGAGCTTGAAAAATAAATCAATTCAAAACTTTAAAAACAAAAGAATAATCACAAGAGATGTAGTTCAGCTTGGGCTTGGAAGAATGCCAGCATCATGAAGCACTTTTGCAAAACCTTTTAAGTCGAATATGAATTGACTTATTAATAGTTATATGCTCCACGG
The DNA here is from genome assembly GCF_021556685.1 of Rattus norvegicus. Taxonomy (NCBI): domain Eukaryota; kingdom Metazoa; phylum Chordata; class Mammalia; order Rodentia; family Muridae; genus Rattus; species Rattus norvegicus. Next base: position 170,275,678 of record NC_141535.1, read on the forward strand.
GAGGTGGGGAGTGGGGAGACTGCAGATATGCTGGAGTCTGACTCGCTCTGAATTTTTTAAAAATTTAAATTGCATGTGATTTTTGATGGATGCATAAGAAGTAAAAAAATATTAATGTGGCACTGTGTGATGTCTCAGCACATTTGTACATCGTGTAACATTCAAATAAATCAGGTAGAATATTCACATTTCCTCAAACAGCATTTCTTTATGGTGTATGCATTTAAGATCCTCTTCTCTACTGGGAGGTGCTGTTTATTCTTATCTACAGTCACTCTGATGTGCACCAGCATGCTGAAACCCCTGGCTGTGTGGACTCTTCTCTCAGCACCACTGACATGCTCACTCAGTCACTCAATTCTCATTCCTCATCTTCCCCAGCCCCTGGTAACTACCAATCTCCCCTCAGCTTCAAGATTGACGATTTAGGCTCTACGTATGTATGAGGTCTGCTGGCACTTGTTTTTCTGTAGTAGTCTTAGTCTCCTTAACACTAAGATATTCTGTTTGTAAACAAAAAGATTTAAATCTTTTTGTTGCTAGATAGTATTTAATATTTGTTTATCTATTTATCTTCATTTACTATCTATCATCTATCTATCTATCTATCTATCTATCATCTATCTATCTATATCTATTTATCTATCATTCATCCATCTATCATCTATCTATCTATCTATCTATCTATCTATCTATCTATCTATCTATCTATCTATCTATCTATCTATCTATCGTCTGTCTCTCTGTATGTCTGTCTGTGTGTTTATCATGTATCTACAGCACATTTTAAAGTATATTCCTCAGTTGATGGCTACTGTGAACGGCGGTGCAGGAGACTTAAGTTTGGAGATTTAACTGGCATACAGAAGCAACTGCATTTATACACATAGACACGTGCGTGCGTGTGTGTGTGTGTGTGTGTGCGTGTGTGTGTGTGTGTGCGTGTGTGCAGGGGTGAGATTGCTGCAGCATATTACACTCCTCTGATTTTTTTGAGGGACCTCCATGTTGCTTTCTATAATGTCAAATATTAATCTTCATCAACTCGGTGCAAGAGCTCCCCCCTTTTTCCAATCTGTCCCATGCCTGACGGATTTGATGTCTCTGATGACAGCCATCCTTACCGGTGTGAAGCAGCAGCTCATGCTTTTTTAATTTGCATCTCCCTGCAGTTTAATATGCAATTTACATACTGTACACAATGAACCTCATTTTTTCATCTGGAGGATGGGGTAGTAATAGAGAATTTGACGTACTTTGGTGGGTAAAAGACAATATCATTAGCGCATTATATTAAACCATCAGGCTATTAAAAAGCTGCAGCTATTTCTTATGTAAGAGACTTGGGAATTCCTGCAGACAGTGGTCTCAGCCTGGCTTTTACCAAGTTGGAACATGCGTATAGTATGGAATCCTCTGTACACTGGATTAATGTCTTTATCTGGATCCATGGTCTCTGCTTTGTCCTAACTAATGATGGAATGGGATGTGGTCCTGAGAGGTTCATCTTAATCCTGAGGAAAACCGATTTAAGAAATGACTGCAGTAAATCCAAGATGTGAGGCTAATTTATTCCTTTAAGATTCCAGCACTTATCAGCTAAACGAATCTACTCTTCATATTGCTCTCTGAGGATTAATTTATAGCTTTGGTGAGACAAATTCCATTGAGCCCTTTGGATCCTACTGAGGGATATACACTTCAAGACCCCGAGCCACTCAAATACCATGTCTTTCTTTTAAGTAGCTTAATTTTCTCTTCTCATTTGGAGGGATTTGGTATTAAGTTTAGAAAACAAAGGAGTAAGGTATGCTTGTTCCTTTAACATTTAAAGATTTGATTCTATTATTTTAAGTTATGTGTAAGTATATATCCGCCTGTAGAGATGTGCTTGTGCACACAATTTCCATGGAGGTCAGAGTCATCCTCCAGTCAGTCCTGGAGTTGGAGGTATAGATGCTTGTGATCCGTCTCACGTGAGTGTTGAGAACCAAATCCAGAGCTCCTGAGCCACCTTCCCAGCCCCATCTCCGATATTTACAAGGAATACGGAAGCATTTTATCTAACTTCCTTGCCGAAAATATAGCTAATGTGGCAATTATGTTAAGGTGATAGTGGCTTCAAAAAGTAGTCATATATTAATTTTATTATAATTGGAATGTCAGAATAATGTAAGAGGTAATAACATATGGATCAGTGTTCTATTAATTTATAACTTAGGGAAAGCTGAAAATGCAATATTAATATAAAAATTCATTATACAATGTGTATTTTTCCTATACAGGAAAGCATGCTTATGATAATTGTGTGAATAGTCTTAGTAAATACTTCATATGTGTCACATGGGACTGTGTGGCATCTTGGGCTATATTTTCCCAGCACCCTGTAGAAAGTGCTCCTAAGGGTAAGGTTCCCTGGAGACCTGCTAAACCTTCAGTGGAGGAAGTGTATCTTAGGTGATCCTGGGAACGGTACCAGGAAGGGAGTGTGTTAGTCAGGGGTAGGCCCAGAGGACGGTGAGTCACCATATAGACTGCAGACATAGCAGTGACTTTGGCTTCCTTTAGAGAGTTTTCTGGCTAGAAACAGGTTTCACATCTGTCCTCAGCTGACTGATAGGAGTGCCCTTTAGGAAGGGGCAGACCGTTGCTCTTGGCTTAGGGCTATCTCCCTCTTCCTCTCACTCTCTCTCCCTCTCCCTCCCTCTCCCCATCTCTCTCTCTCTCTCTCTCTCTCTCTCTCTCCACACACACACACACACACACACACACACACACACACACACACACACACGACTGACAGAATAAATTTAGGTTGTCTCAGGCTGATTAGTTTTGGCTGTTTTACTATGGCCACCCAAGGAAACTAATCCTACAGGCCTTGTGCTTCCTGGGCTGTTGCCTCCCATACATTTATCCCATGTAGAAACTGCTTCCCTGGGACTCTGGTTGATTGCTGTTTTTTGCTGAGGACACTTGTAAAGAGAAGGGTGGAACTCCAGCTCTGCTGCCCAGGCAGATTAGGGACCATATCCTCTATCTCCTACCTCCTCTGCAATCCCTCACCCATGGCTAACACCTTTCTTGGTCCAAACAATGTGACTAGTTCTTTCTTCTTAAAAACTCTCAACCCCTATCTGCTCCAACTTTACCATTGCATCTGTTTCCTGTCAGTCAGCAGGCTGTCACCATAAAGAGTCACAGCACATCTCCTGGATGTCAGGTCTGTCCTCTGTCTGCACTGGATACTTTCTATATTTTGCACGGGCCTTCTTTCCTTATTGCTGGTGACTTAGCGTAAAAAGAATGAAAGGACCAGACAGCAGCCTCAGCTTAATCTAAGGTGTCCCATCAGGAAGTTCTTGCTCTGGGGTGCATGGGGCAGAGGGTGGTCTGCTTTTGTACTGAAGCTGTTATGCATCCTCAGCTACCCTGGAGGGATGCCCTGTAGTTCTCATGGGCTTGAGAATTTTTGCAGCAGTGGTTGAGGGGCTGAGAGGCCAACATGTGCTGTTGACCACTCTCTCAGCTCAGAGAGGTGCCATTGCATTCCAGATCACGTACCTAAGCAGCGGTTGAGCTGGGACTCAATGCTCTTTCTTATTACTGTGTTCCTTGAGTCTCACGAACTGGAAGTAATTATTAAAATGAGTTAAGTGGTGTTTTAAAAACCTTTATTTTTGTTGAGTGACTTTCAAATCCCGTTGATACCAAAATTCTATTTAATGATGAAGTAAACTCATGGATGATTTTATTCTGGGTGTGTAGGATGTGATTGTGTGTGAGTGTGTGAGTGTGTGAGTGTGTGAGTGTGTGAGTGTGTGAGTGAGTGAGTGTGTGTGTGTGTGTGTGTGTGTGTGTGTAAACTGCAAGTTGGATCATCTCTAAACACCTCTAAATACTGTGTAGCATTTTAGTCAGAGAATGGTATTTCCTAATGGAGTCAGGAGTTCCGTTGTTTGATGACACAGCCATTTAACATCACATGTACCACATTTCTCACTTAGTGATGATGTATTGCAATACTCTACCATCATGTAAAACTAAAGCACACATACCTGGGCCACAGCTCTCAAAACTTGACAATAATAAAAGACTGTTACTGGTTTATACATGTATTGTGTATGTAAGTATTTATGTGTGTATACATGTATTTATGGTTGTTTCAAACCATATATATACAGAAAGAGAAAGAGTAGAATAGAGCAGTGCACTGTGTTCCCAGCGGCAGCTTTCTTTGCTGTGTTTACTGCATCTATTGGAGATGTCCCTGTGTTAAGTGATACACGGTTGTACTTAACATTAATTTTAACACCTAACGCCATCGCACAACATATCCTCGCATTTCAGAAAGTGACAACAAGGCACACTGGGGGAAATTCAGAGAGCAACTAATAATGAGGTTCCCATGGCCAGCTGGTCTACATCACAAGCCCAAGGCTCAGGGCAAATTGTACAAGGTAGGGATAGAAAGATCCTAAGAACCAGAGAACTAGGAAATCAGCTTCAAGATTGAGGGAGTGAGGGACATTTATGGGAGGTGTTAGAGGGAAAAGAAGCTAGACCCATGATACCTCAATAGTATGATGGCCTAAACAAAACATGAGCCATAAGAATAAGAAGGGACACAGTAATGTGGGAAGGGAAAATCCTACCCTAGACAAAGAACTACAGGCAATGAACAACGGCTGAGGGAGAACTAGTCTTCCCCAGGGATGAGGCCCTGAACTGAAAACATGTATAAGTTAGCAACACTTTAAAGGCCTGAGCTGGTTGTGTGTGTGTGTGTGTGTGTGTGTGTGTGTGTGTAAAATTAAGAGAAAGAGGCTACAAATTTGAGAGGGAGTGAGGGGAATGTGAGAGGGGTCGGAATATAAGAGGGAGGGAGAAATGTAATTATATTTCAATTAAAAATTGTGAAATGAAAAAAAAGCTCCCCAAGGAGAGTGGGAGGCCCAAATCCATAAACAAAGACTCTGCTTCTGTCATTGATAGTCACTTATTAAAATGAATATTATGATCCGGATTTAATCTTCAATCTTTTAGTGAGAGAATAAAAGCCTCTCTCGTGTAGTAAATCTTAACGGAAAATTTCCTTGTCAGTGCTAAAAAATTCGGGAGAAAACCAAGAAGGTTCTAACCCATAGCCAAAAGAAGCATTTTACTATTATCTTTCAAGTGATACAGATGCTCCTTCAACATTAGATACAGGCAGGTGTTCGGGGTTACAGCAGTCTAAGATTGGCTAGGTTACAGGTAGGGTGACAGTCATGTCATCTGTCGTTGAGAATATAGCAGGGTTCATTTCGAGAATGCTTTCATTATGTTAAGACCCAGGAAGAGACAATTGGAAGGAACATTGCTTTCAGACTGCTCACTAATCACAAATGTGGAACTTGGAAGGGATTTCAGAACAGGGAGTTATGATCATTGTCAAGGGGATGAAGTCTGCAAGAGTGGAGAGCCTTTTAAAGCTGTGGATTGTTTACATGTGTGTGACACTATTGACAAGCGGCCAAAAAGCTGCTCAGTGGTTTCAATGTCCTGGAGCTCTGCTGTCATCTTAATTAATAACTCCCTGCAATGCAAACCACCTTCTTGCCCAAAGCAGTGCTGGAAATAGCAGGTTGTTTTTGTAGCGACTCACAGGACATACGGCTTGTGACGTCTGTGGCAAACTCCTTCATGATACTGTTGTTAAAACAGGACATAAAAGCATTTCCAGTCTGCAAGTGCCTGATGTATTTAAGTTACTGCCTCGGCACACACACATGCCTGTCCGTGAATACATCCGTGTGTGTGTGTGTGCGTGTGTGTGTGTACATGTGTGTGCATATGTCTGTCAGTGTGCCTGTGTGTTCATGTGTATGTGTGTACATGTGTATGTGTGTACACGTGTGTGAATGTGTCTGTCAGTTTGCCTCTGTGTGTCCCACTGGGGGCAGTTCCCTCCTCTGCTTCTGCTAGCATTTTCCCTACTCTATCATTTGTGAGGACTTGGCACAGATTTTTATTTGTAAGAACAATTATTCCAGGGAAAAGTTTAGTCTCAGCCTTGAAGCATTTTTAGGGAATGGAAAAGATGGATCAAATGCTCACGTGACCACTATGCAGCTTCAGCTGGGCTTGGGGGAGGCAGAAAGTTTGTTCCCTGAGAGGGCTGTCTCAGGAAGGCCAGTGGATATGATGTTTGACCCTGGATTTATTAAGTGAGAAGTAGAAATTATCTGTGACCGAGGACAGCCAATGAGATAGGAAGACAAACCATTTCTAACTCAATTAGAAACCTAACTCTTTTCACAGTTGACCTTGACATAGAGAGAAGCCCCGTGTGCAGGGTAGTGAGATGCCTTTTACACCAGCTCCCTGAAAAGGGTATTATCAAAAATAGTTTCTTTAAGAATGTATAATTCATTTCAGACCCTTACTGGAATAAATAGCTCTTAGGAGCCTCAGCAGATGTAAATAATAGGTAGCAATCCTTGTCAGAGAAATCCTGTCAATTGCGGAGTCATTCAGACACACAAAGGAGCCATCCCAGACACCCTGAACTCGAAACAGTGTTCCTGTGTAATTTCTAAGCAACCCAGTGTTTCTTAAGTCACTTGGCAATAATTATGAGATCAAGTCCGCACACAGGTAAATAAATAGATGATGTTAAATTCTGGGCCGATAAATGGAAACCAGTTTCCAGCTTCTTTTATACCACTGCAAAGTGGCTGTGGGGCCATGCAGTTGGGGGGATGTGTGGTGTTGGGAGAATTTGGGCCCAGGGCACTATATGTGCTAAGCATGTGCTTTACCTGTCAAGTCTGTTGCGTTACCACTCAGTGCTTCCATGGAGCCTCATCCCCGTCGTTTTTCCTCATTTCTAATGTGGTTGCGTGCATCCAATGTCTGTGCTTGTGCAGCTTTTAAACTTTATTACGTTGGAGGACATGGTGATGAAGCCTGCAGGATTCTCATTTCTGTTCTATTAAGTTTTGGCAGGTGATGGAGAGGCTTGGAGAACCTCGTTTATGATGAATCCAGTACATGTACAGGTGATCCTAAAACTTTTAGGACCCCGGCAAAAGGAGTTTTCTTGAGACGATGAGCACATACTAATGACTCTATGCACAATGGTATTAGGACTACTGCTGGTAAACGTTGAAAACTGTATGAGCCACAGTGTCTGAAAATATCCTCCAGTGTGAAAACATGTTAGGATTAGCTAACATTTAAAAACATTATTTTTAGTGTGTGAGTGTGCATGTGCATGTGTATGTGAGTGTGAGTACGTGTGCCCTTGGAGGTCAGAGACGTCAGATCCCTTGGATCTGGAAATATAGGCACCCTTAGGCCATCTTGGGTGCTCTCAACTGAACTCCGGTCCTCTGAAAGAGCAGCATGTGCTCCTGAACACTGAGCCATCTCCATTCCTCTCCTCTCCTCCTCTTCTTGACTGCACCACAGGTCATCAGTTAACAAAGACACAGCAGAGGAATTACTCTTTGTCTCCCCTAGGGGGAAAAGTTTTCAAATGTTTAAAAATTGCATCTCTGAGTCATCCAGTACCAACCCTCTAGTCCATATGATGCAGCAGCCTGGAGGCAGGGGACTGATTGCAACTGTTTATAGCTGTTCTACGCTGTGGTATGATGCTGCATTGTACACATGCCTATTTGTAAGAGTTTATTGAAATAGGCAGTACATTTATGATGCCCCAAAGTGAAAACCAAAATAGAAAATTGTATATCGCTTTGGCTGGGGAGGCAGCTCAGCAGTGAAATTCTTGCCATACAGGACTGAGGATGTAAGCTGATCTCAGACCCTTGTAGAGAAAATTTAGTCTCAAACTGCCCACATAGAAAAGCTGGGCGTAGTTGGTGATGTGTGTTAGAAATTCCAGCACCAGGAAAACAGACATAGGTCCACTGGTCACCCTGGTATCATAATAGCTAGTACCAGGCTGAGAGGGAGAAACTGTGTCTCAAAAACAAGGTAGAAGACACTTGAGAAATGTCTGACCTTCCTGTGCATACCCATATGTTACCTGCGCACACATGGATATGCATCTACATCCACTGGAACGCACACACATAGACATGCAAACAAGGAATGTAATTCACCTGAAGCATTAGTTTTAACACCTGTCTATATTGCCTACTACAGCTTCCTTCAGAAAATCTTTTATAATTGTGTGTGTGTGTGTGTGTGTGTGTGTTGCTCTAACTCAAGGCCCTGTACATGCTAGGCAAGTATGACATGCCCAGCTTTTGTTTATGCAGACATAAGCATCTGTCTGTCTGTTTTTCTGTTTGTCCCTTTTCTCGTAACATCCCCACATTCCACATGCCCTTTCTCTTTCTAGTGGAAGTGGAGGGGGACCCTGGCGTTTCCAGTGTCATCTATAGAGACCTTCCTTACTGTTCCATAGTTGGAAGGCTTTCACTGGGTATAGTATGAGATCTAGCCAGCCTTCCCTGGGTTTTCTTTTACCTTCTGCTCAGGCAGTGTATGCAGTGAGTAGCCACTGTATATGCGTGAAAGTGAGATGGGATTAGGATAAATTCTCAGGATCCTGGCTGCTAGGTCAAAGTGTGCGTCCCATAACACACAATGCTGGAAATGTGTGCACATTTCCCGTGCAGATCCTGTGCTGTTTTGCCTCTCCAACAGCAGTGTGTGTGTGTGTGTGTGTGTGTGTGTGTGTGTGTGTGTGTGAAATCCTTAGACTTTTGTTTGTCTTACTAGATATTTATTGTTGAGTCTCGAGTCTATGATTTTTCCTAATCCCAGCTCCCTAAATTATTAACTTATGTCATTTTATATTGTGTGCCTTTATAAGACACTGGGAAGCCACTGCATTCATTGGTGGAGGAGGAATTGAATAAGTAGGTACATTTCATGCGCTTCAGTCATTTCACTTACCGGCTTTGTGTTATGATTAATTTTTACATTTTTTTTCTCCATTCCCCCAGACTGTGAGTCACTTCCGAACAGTGTGGTCCATGCTTTATTATTACTGGAAGATCAATGCCGGGTGCATAGCGTTGTCTAATAAACAGCTGGTGTTTTAATTTGTACTTTACAGCAGAGAAGTGGCACTTCTAAACCTGGAGGCCTAGAATGAGTTCCCGAGTAAAAGGAGTTTCTGGGAGTAAATACGATGAATGACTTAGAGAATCTGGGACTTTTAAAAAGGGAACTCTTGTGTCAGTAGCAATAAAACGTATCATTATGGGATGGACTCCCCAGGTCTTGTTTAACTGGATGCTATTATAACATAAATTAAAACTATATTCTGTCTGTACATGACTTGAGAGCAAATGAAATCCTATACTGCATGGCAGATGAGAAAAATAATGAAAACACTTATGAGGAAAAGTGTCCCATGAATACATTTGAAGATAAATGTCAAGAATTGGCAGGGCAAATGAATAATTTTGCAGGAGAAACTCTTCATGAAGGAACTCGGCACAACATCGGCACTCCGAGAAAATCCTGTAATGGCTTTAAAATCAAATGATTACAATTTCTTCTGTATAACAACATAGAACGTTGTTCAGACATCCAGCAATGTTGCTTGACAGCTGACTCCTGATTGCTTTATGACTTGTGTCTAGATAGGCTCGAAGAACATTCCAAAACATTGAAATTTAGTGTTAATGCTCACAAAACATGTATGTACAATAATAAAAAAAAAAATCCCAGCCAGCTCTAGTCATTGGGTAAGCATGTGCAGCTGGAGAATTGCCTACACTGAGTAATTCTTCTCGTGTGAGACAACAAGTGAGAGCACATGGCCACCATGAAGGGGAGCAGGCAGACGAGGCTGTGCTTCTGGGCTAGTGCCGGCCACGCATTCCAATGAGCTACCTACCTAGTCAGACTCAATTAGCCCTGTACCCCCTAGGCATTGCACACCACGCATTGCACATCACGGGGACTAGATGAGCAGGTACCTCCAACATCTTTTCATGCTACTCCATATTCTTGGCATGAACATGGGACAGGATGATTTCATCAGGCGACAGGGATTATGATAATGAATACCAGTATCAGCGTGAAGATCTGCAAATGCATAGGCGACATCTAAAGATGTAACTGCTTTTGAACAAGTTTGATTTATAAGCGTGTTCTTTTCTAATGAGAGACTGAAAGGGAGTGGACCCGGAAGGGAGGGGAGGTGGGGAGGGAGTTGTAGAGGGAGGGGAAACTATAATCAGGATATACTGTATGAGGGAAAGAAGCTGTTTTCAATAAAAGGGAAATATGAGAAAATAGAACACATTTTTACAGAAATGTTTCTTGCCTTATAAATGGTATTTAAGATTGGCTTTAAGTATTTTAATCATGTGTATTCCTTGTAATTTAACCTGTGTGCATCTGTTTCTATTCAGCTTTTCCTAGAAACATGTAAATATGCAAATTATTCTGCTTGGAACTATATTTACCTCTTCCCTTGTGGTAAAATTACAGATATTAATTAAAATTGCTATTAAAATTATAGAAAAAATTGGCTAATATTTTCTTTAATAGTTTTATTATTTTATTACTTTTTGAGGGAAGGTTTCTACATTTTAAATTACCATCTGGGCTAAATGCCTAGAATTGAAGACACTTAAGGTCTAGGTTTAGGGGAAAAAGAAATACATCATATTTTATTAATAAGAAATATGACATGGTATCACTTTAGGCCTGGGAATTTTCCTTATTTATTTAAGAGACAAGTTGAATGTTTGACATTATAGTATGAGCTCTATGGTCAGAATTGGCTCAGTGTCATTATGTGTGTGTGTATTAAGCATACAAACAACTTATTATTCTATAAATTAGTACATAAATGGATTTTAGGTTCAGGCACACATTTCAAAATTTTCTTTTCACAAAAGTCATCCCAGAGTAAATAGATTGGTCTCTGTGGGTAACTGGAACGGTCTCTCCCTGGGTGTAACTGGAATGACCTGTAGATTTTCTCAATTTTTAAAACCAGCAATCCTAAGTTTTAAAAAGCTGTATTTCTAACTATTTTATGTTGTGGGCATGTATGTGTATATGCTACGGCACATGTAGAAGTCAGAGAACAACTCGCACAGTTTGTTCTCTCCTTCCCCTGTGTAGAGTCCAGGGTTTGAATTCAGGTCAGCAGATTTATTGGCAAACACTTCTACTTGCTAAGATATCTTGCTGACCCTAAGCCAGCAACCTTCCTTATAGAGCCTTAATAAATGTCACGATAAATACTTGAAACGCGTTTCTTTCTTTCTGGGTCAGACACTGACATAGTAGTTAATGCCTAATACCTGTTGAATATAGGAAAGGGACACATGAGTTCCTTTGGAATTTCGCTGAAGTGTCACATCCATGGCAAGCAAGGGATGCTGTAATAAAAAGAAGAATTTTAGGAAAATCTGTTTAAATCTTAAATTTCCTTTTGTATAAGGCATGGAACACATCACATTTATATTCTTGAGCTTAAAAAAAAAGGTTTGGATCTATTGCACAAACTCTCTCCAGAACAAATGATCTCGCATTGATTGATAAACTTTTTGAGCACTAACAGTGCAGTTTTAAATTGGCCAGGAATAATTCAGGTTTCAGAGCTGTCATCCTGGTCTCCTAACCATGATTTACTTTGGTGAAATGTTCCTAGTGTTTAACTAGGTCGGTTTCCCATAGGTCTTGCTGGATACGCAGGAATGTGAGGTTCTGACCACGCTACTTGGATTATTTATTACTGTGCACTTACAGCAAGCGACCTTGAGGGATGAAGTCAGGTCTCTGCTAACAAGAGTGTGCAGGTTTGCTTACGCCTCTGGCCAGCACTGGGTTCTCAAGTCCAGGGCTTTATGTCCCGCATCATCTGACCTTACGGCTGGGCTTGGGGCAGGACACAGATATGCTGCCGGAGGTCCCGTGCTTTCTTTGAATGATGGACCTTTCATCTCTGCTTGGATCCATTTAAGGTGACTGCATCATGGCTGATACCATGATTTGGGAATGGCACTTGGGTGGTGACTCTTCTCAGCTATTTTGGATTCCTGAGCTCCTGCACTTTGTCTGGTTTTCTAGTGTTTCTGATAAAACGAGAAGCCCGGGTCCAAATGCACCACTGGGTCCGGAAGTACCAATGCAGGACTGTATTAAAGTAAATCAATTAAGACTTTCTGTTTTTTGAGTTATCTATTGAATTTCTTAATCTTTTCACACTTTGCCCTCTGTGGGCAGATAAATAAATACACAACTTTTAAAGCCTGGGTCACAAAGTTGGCTCCAGCTTTCAGAGCTTTATGGGTCTGTTGTTTCTTTGTTTTTGTTTTTGTTTTTGTTTTTTTTTGCCCCCTTTGTGATTTTAGTATTTTTCGTCTTGGTGATTTTTGGTAATCTGTGTGCCTGTGTCTTAATTTTAATTGATCTGAGTTGGGAGATGGTGAGGTCCCAGGGCCTAAGACTCAGCCAACAGACCCTCTTCATTGATTGTGTGGAGTTGGTTTTATAACTTGCTTTTATCAGCCAATGGCCGAAGGAATTGTCTGTCACTTCTGAGATCAAGTTTGAAGGGTAGGGAGAAAAGCCCATGGTGAGGCCTGCCTGCATGTGGATTCCATACACCCATTGGTCAAATACGTCAGATGCTGTATGATTATGCATAGGATGAGCCACTGGGGAGTGTGACAGGGTCTGGTGTGGATACAAATCCTTACAGTTTGTTTATACCTCTTTGAATTACTTGACTCTTTGTCATTTCCTGTGTCATTCTCCCAATTACATTACTAGATATAGAGTAGACTGCCCATTTTACAATCTTATGCTAGTTGTAAAGAATCATATAAATTTATTTAGGAAGGGACTGGAACTACAGTTAAGAACTTAATTCTACCCTTGTAGAGAACACAAATTCATTTCCTTGCACCCACATTGGGATGATTAGAACTACGGGTAACACAAGTTTCAGGAAATCTGATGATCTTCAAGGCCACCAGCACTCAGGCATATATATAACCTCATATGAGTACACCAAACGGCACATGCATACACACACGTATTCACACACACACACACACACACACACACACACACACACACACACACACAAATAAGGCATAACTTTGATAATTTTTAGAGCTATGTTTCACAACACCCTGTTCTCGTGTCTTCATGGGATATCAGTTTTGTATATTTATTTCTTCTTAATTAGATCTAGAAATTAAATTGAATGTCTTAGCTTCCTTTTTACTCTCTCCACCCTAGTGCTTAACATTAAACTCTAGGAGAAACTTAAATTCTCTCACTTACTCATTGTGAGATCTTGTACAAAGCACTAAACCAATAGTTTTGCACGCATGTCTCTCTGTCTCCCTTCAACTCCATAGAGTCAATAATCACAATTTCCTGACGTCCAGTTTTCAGTGTGGGATATGAATGATGAGATCATTTTATCTCTGAATTTATGGTATGGTAATGAGGAGTAATAAAAAACTACAGGGAAACATTGGTGTGCCGAGCTTGTTACATCATTGTAGTGTGTGAGGCAGGAAGGACTGAAGGGCGATGTCCACTGTTCCATAATTTGAAGCAGGGAAAGGTCAATATTGAGGGAATCAGATAATGATTATGAAGCCAAAACTACGAGGACAAACGTTAGATACATCATTTGTAACTTGGGAAGAAAGAAAGAAAGAACAAGCGCTAAGAGCGAGACATCACCCGGCAATAAACCATGCTTGTGTTTTAGTAGGGAACAGGGTGGTTTGAGACAAGGCTGTCCCTGCCAGGTGGCTGCTGTCCCTTTCCTGCCTCTGAATTTAGAAAGCATGACCTCCTTCTTATTCTTTGGATCAGTTTAGCATCAAGTAAGGGAGTATAGGGCATTGAATATCACGTTTGACCTTAGGGAAAACTTCCTGGGAAGCTTTGGAATGTGATTAAGGATGGGAAAGGCTTCTTTGGATAAACTTCCCTGCTTCACTCAGTGGAGAGTTCACCGAAGTGTACACATCGTTGTTTGGTTTCTCTCTAAATGAAAACTACAGTTATTCCCGGGCAGATCTGAGACAACCAGATGGCAACAGTATTAAGAGCACAAAGGGAAAAACTGTATTAATTTTAAATGTCTTAAACAGATTGGCACTGCAAGCACAACAGGCAACAAGGGGGAAGGAAAGTGATATTTCATAGGAACAAAATACAGTGGAAAAAAACAACAGTGAACCCTCTAAGTTATTAGATGACGGGTCTAAAATCCGCTTGAATTTCATGGGTTCGTCTGCAGGGTGACTCTGGGTTGGGGTGGGTGAGCTCTGCTTGGCCTCTTTGTGATGATCAGGAGAAGCGTTCTGAGGACTTGGCATGTGTTGTGATGGTACTGATCGAGGATTCCTTCCTTCCTGAGTTACTTCTCCTTCCCCTGTATGAACTATGGCCGTTTTTCTGTGTCTGCAGTCCATTGGCGTAACTGATAACTCAATGACATCTTTTTAGTTCAAAGTTGAGGCTGAGAGTAGGTGTATATACATTCTCTGGGTACTTCATGTCCATGGCTTATTACCCTTGTTGTTACTGTGACTTTAATCCAACGATGTGTAGACCTGCAACTTTTCTCATGGCCATTTCTCTAGTTACTGGAGGAATGTAACTAATAGCTAGTATCTCTCCATGCCTTGCCATGTGCTAGACAATGCCATTCTCTGAATATAAAATATCTGGTTTGAGTCTTATTCCATGAAGTCAGTCCTGTGATTAACCCATTATGTAGATGTGGCAATGGAGGCTCAAAGAACAGCAATACCTAAGGAATAATATGCCTAAGGTAAACAGACAGCAATGGCAGTCACAGTGCCTGTGCTGGGGATGTTAAGGTGGCTTACAACTGTCTCCACGACAATTCTTTTAAAGAAGGAGTTGTTCCACCTTACACACATGAAAACCTTTTGCCTAAACATTAAGACATCCAACAAAAAGTGTATCAAGAAAAAGAGAATTTATTATTTACATAGCCCCATATGTCTTTTCGCTTTCTTTTGTCCTTTCCTGTGAGCATCTCTAGACCACTGGAGATATTTGCAAGTTAAGTCAGCGTGATTAAAGATAGTTTAAAAAGGAGGAAGTGATCTCAGTTTTATAGATGTGCTCAATCTGTATATAGCTGTAGAAATGGATCAATGGCCCAAGCAACAGTGGTGTTTCCTAGCGATTCATGGTGGTGGTGGTGGTGGCGGCCGCTATGCAGTGAAGTCCTGGTCAGCTATCACTTTAATGTGCTTAATTAGTTGGTGGTCAGGCAGGGTTAATTATGGGAAGGCCTCAACTGCTCATTTAGTCTCTAATGAGTTAACAAGGTACATTTATAGCTGTTATATCTGGATTGAGTTTTCTAAATTTGAAAAGCTATGGAATGGAAGTTGTAAGACCATAGTAGGAGATGCCGCCATGGCTGGGAGACTCTACTGCGGGCTGAGGGGGTGCTGGAACTCCTTGGGGAGATCTAACAAGAAGCCCTTAGTAAGGGTTCCTGGGAGAGGTGCCCAGAAGGTCAACCTTGCAAGGCACAGAGAGAGCAGGCTAGAAGGAGCAAGGCTGGAGGGAGCTGATGTTCATGGCTGGTCCAGTGTTTGTGGGGACAGTGGCCTCTGCTTTTTTCTGAGAGAAAAGAAGAAAGAAAAAATTTTCTGGTGTGAGAAACTTTTCATATTTCTTTTAATTATCGCCTGTGTTCTTTCTAATGAAACAAAGTTGGTGATGTCTGAAGAACATAGAAGGCAGGAATTTTGTCACGTGGGTTATCTGCTTCTCTTTAGGGATTTTAGAAAAGGCTTCACCGCCAGGGGAGGAGGCAGTGTAGCTGCTTTGTAATTGTTAGGATAACTAAATCGCTTCAGAGTAAGAACAATCCCTACAAATCAGAATTGGCTTCTATTCTCTTATATTGTTGATATGATTTTTTTCCTGTGAGTAGAATCAAGCATTGTGTGTTAAGTAACTAACAGACTCATCAGTTTGAATATTTAGTATTTTTTTGGGTCGAGTTATTTTTGCTACCAGCCCCTTGGAGTTCGTTCCCATCTTCCTTTGTATCCGGAGCTACACCTTTTCTGTTTCTTCTTAAAAACAAACCGGCAGCTAAGGAAAACTAACATGAAATAAGATAAAGCACAACCGGACAAATAGGACAAAATAAACAGGCAAAAAACAGCCAAAGAGAAAGCACAAGAAACCCTTATAGACGAGCGCACACACATTTGTACACACAGGAATCCACTAACAACACAGGAAAAAGTGATAGTAAATCTGCAGAAGACTCTTACGGTTGAAAAGATGCCCCGACACAACACGAGGCCAAGAGCCCCTAACATACTGCTGAGTGTGCTTTGTCTTAGCCATCAACTGCTGGGCATGGGGCTTCCAGCGAGACCCGCTTGGGGAAAAAAAAACCCTAATTATTCAGATTTGGTTTTTTTTTTATTTTTAACATAATATTTTTTTTATTTTTATTTATTTTTTTTTTATTAACTTGAGTATTTCTTATATACATTTCGAGTGTTATTCCCTTTCCCGGTTTCCGGGCAAACATCCCCCTCCCCCCTCCCCTTCCTTATGGGTGTTCCCCTCCCAACCCTCCCACCATTGCCGCCCTCCCCCCATAGACTAGTTCACTGGGGGTTCAGTCTTAGCAGGACCCAGGGCTTCCCCTTCCACTGGTGCTCTTACTAGTATATTCATTGCTACCTATGGGGTCAGAGTCCAGGGTCAGTCCATGTATAGTCTTTAGGTAGTGGCTTAGTCCCTGGAAGCTCTGGTTGCTTGGCATTGTTGTACTTTTGGGGTCTCGAGCCCCTTCAAGCTCTTCCAGTTCTTTCTCTGATTCCTTCAATAGGGGACCTATTCTCAGTGCAGTGGTTTGCTGCTGGCATTCGCCTCTGTATTTGCTGTATTCTGGCTGTGTCTCTCAGGAGCGATCTACATCCGGCTCCTGTCGGTCTGCACTTCTTTGCTTCATCCATCTAGTCCAATTGGGTGGCTGTATATGTATGGGCCAAATGTGGGACAGGCTCTGAATGGGTGTTCCTTCAGTCTCTGTTTTAATCTTTGCCTCTCCCTTCCCTGCCAAGGGTATTCTTTTTCCTCATTTAAAGAAGGAGTGAAGCATTCACATTTTGATCATCCGTCTTGAGTTTCGTTTGTTCTAGGGATCTAGGGTAATTCAAGCATTTGGGCTAATAGCCACTTATCAATGAGTGCATACCATGTATGTCTTTCTGTGATTGGGTTAGTTCACTCAGGATGATATTTTCCAGTTCCAACCATTTGCCTACAAATTTCATAAACTCGTTGTTTTTGATAGCTGAGTAATATTCCATTGTGTAGATGTACCACATTTTGTGTATCCATTCCTCTGTTGAAGGGCATCTGGGTTCTTTCCAGCTTCTGGCTATTATAAATAAGGCTGCGATGAACATAGTGGAGCACGTGTCTCTTTTATATGTTGAGGCATCTTTTGGGTATATGCCCAAGAGAGGTATAGCTGGATCCTCAGGCAGTTCAATGTCCAATTTTCTGAGGAACCTCCAGACTGATTTCCAGAATGGTTTTACCAGTCTGCAATCCCACCAACAATGGAGGAGTGTTCCTCTTTCTCCACATCCTCGCCAGCATCTGCTGTCACCTGAGTTTTTGATCTTAGCCATTCTCACTGGTGTGAGGTGAAATCTCAGGGTTGTTTTGATTTGCATTTCCCTTATGACTAAAGATGTTGAACATTTCTTTAGGTGTTTCTCAGCCATTTGGCATTCCTCAGCTGTGAATTCTTTGTTTAGCTCTGAACCCCATTTTTTAATAGGGTTATTTGTTTCCCTGCGGTCTAACTTCTTGAGTTCTTTGTATATTTTGGATATAAGGCCTCTATCTGTTGTAGGGTTGGTAAAGATCTTTTCCCAATCTGTTGGTTGCCGTTTTGTCCTAACCACAGTGTCCTTTGCCTTACAGAAGCTTTGCAGTTTTATGAGATCCCATTTGTCAATTCTTGATCTTAGAGCATAAGCCATTGGTGTTTTGTTCAGGAAATTTTTTCCAGTGCCCATGTGTTCCAGATGCTTCCCTAGTTTTTCTTCTATTAGTTTGAGTGTGTCTGGTTTGATGTGGAGGTCCTTGATCCACTTGGACTTAAGCTTTGTACAGGGTGATAAGGATGGATTGATCTGCATTCTTCTACATGTTGCCCTCCAGTTGAACCAGCACCATTTGCTGAAAATGCTATCTTTTTTCCATTGGATGGTTTTGGCTCCTTTGTCAAAAATCAAGTGACCATAGGTGTGTGGGTTCATTTCTGGGTCTTCAATTCTATTCCATTGGTCTATCTGTCTGTCTCTGTACCAATACCATGCAGTTTTTATCACTATTGCTCTGTAATACTGCTTGAGTTCAGGGATAGTGATTCCCCCTGAAGTCCTTTTATTGTTGAGGATAGCTTTAGCTATCCTGGGTTTTTTGTTATTCCAGATGAATTTGCAAATTGTTCTGTCTAACTCTTTGAAGAATTGGATTGGTATTTTGATGGGGATTGCATTGAATCTGTAGATTGCTTTTGGTAAAATGGCCATTTTTACTATATTAATCCTGCCAATCCATGAGCATGGGAGATCTTTCCATCTTCTGAGGTCTTCTTCAATTTCTTTCTTCAGTGTCTTGAAGTTCTTATTGTACAGATCTTTTACTTGCTTGGTTAAAGTCACACCGAGGTACTTTATATTATTTGGGTCTATTATGAAGGGTGTCGTTTCCCTAATTTCTTTCTCGGCTTGTTTCTCTTTTGTATAGAGGAAGGCAACTGATTTATTTGAGTTAATTTTATACCCAGCCACTTTGCTGAAGTTGTTTATCAGCTTTAGTAGTTCTCTGGTGGAACTTTTGGGATCACTTAAATATACTATCATGTCATCTGCAAATAGTGATATTTTGACCTCTTCTTTTCCGATCTGTATCCCTTTGATCTCCTTTTGTTGTCTGATTGCTCTGGCTAGAACTTCAAGAACTATATTGAATAAGTAGGGAGAGAGTGGGCAGCCTTGTCTAGTCCCTGATTTTAGTGGGATTGCTTCAAGTTTCTCTCCATTTAGTTTAATGTTAGCAACTGGTTTGCTGTATATGGCTTTTACTATGTTTAGGTATGGGCCTTGAATTCCTATTCTTTCCAGGACTTTTATCATGAAGGGGTGTTGAATTTTGTCAAATGCTTTCTCAGCATCTAATGAAATGATCATGTGGTTCTGTTCTTTCAGTTTGTTTATATAATGGATCACGTTGATGGTTTTCCGTATATTAAACCATCCCTGCATGCCTGGGATGAAGCCTACTTGATCATGGTGGATGATTGTTTTGATGTGCTCTTGAATTCGGTTTGCCAGAATTTTATTGAGTATTTTTGCGTCGATATTCATAAGGGAAATTGGTCTGAAGTTCTCTTTCTTTGTTGTGTCTTTGTGTGGTTTAGGTATAAGAGTAATTGTAGCTTCGTAGAAGGAATTCGGTAGGGCTCCATCTGTTTCAATTTTGTGGAATAGTTTGGATAATATTGGTATGAGGTCTTCTATGAAGGTTTGATAGAATTCTGCACTAAACCCATCTGGACCTGGGCTCTTTTTGGTTGGGAGACCTTTAATGACTGCTTCTATTTCCTTAGGAGTTATGGGGTTGTTTAACTGGTTTATCTGTTCCTGATTTAACTTTGATACCTGGTATCTGTCTAGGAAATTGTCCATTTCCTGAAGATTTTCAAATTTTGTTGAATATAAGTTTTTATAGTAAGATCTGATGATTTTTTGAATTTCCTCTGAATCTGTGGTTATGTCTCCCTTTTCATTTCTGATTTTGTTAATTTGGACGCACTCTCTGTGTCCTCTCGTTAGTCCGGCTAAGGGTTTATCTATCTTGTTGATTTTCTCAAAGAACCAACTTTTGGTCCTGTTGATTCTTTCTATGGTCCTTTTTGTTTTTACTTGGTTGATTTCAGCTCTGAGTTTGATTATTTCCTGCCTTCTACTCCTCCTGGGTGTATTTGCTTCTTTTTGTTCTAGAGCTTTTAGGTGTGCTGTCAAGCTGCTGACATATGCTCTTTCCTGTTTCTTTCTGCAGGCACTCAACGCTATGAGTTTTCCTCTTAGCACAGCTTTCATTGTGTCCCATAAGTTTGAGTATGTTGTATCTTCATTTTCATTAAATTCTAAAAAGTTTTTAATTTCTTTCTTTATTTCTTCCTTGACCAGGTTATCATTGAGTAGAGCATTGTTCAATTTCCACGTATATGTGGGCATTCTTCCCTTATTGTTATTGAAGACCAGTTTTAGGCCGTGGTGGTCCGATAGCACGCATGGGATTATTTCTATCTTTTTGTACCTGTTGAGGCCCGTTTTTTGACCAATTATATGGTCAATTTTGGAGAAAGTACCATGAGGAGCTGAGAAGAAGGTATATCCTTTTGCTTTAGGATAGAATGTTCTATAAATATCCGTTAAGTCCATTTGGCTCATGACTTCTCTTAGTCTGTCGACATCACTGTTTAATTTCTGTTTCCATGATCTGTCCATTGATGAGAGTGGGGTGTTAAAATCTCCCACTATTATTGTGTGAGGTGCAATGTGTGTTTTGAGCTTTAGTAAGGTTTCTTTTACGTATGTAGGTGCCCTTGTATTTGGGGCATAGATATTTAGGATTGAGAGTTCATCTTGGTGGATTTTTCCTTTGATGAATATGAAGTGTCCTTCCTTATCTTTTTTGATGACTTTTAGTTGGAAATTGATTTTATTTGATATTAGAATGGCTACTCCAGCTTGCTTCTTCTGACCATTTGCTTGGAAAGTTGTTTTCCAGCCTTTCACTCTGAGGTAGTGTCTGTCTTTGTCTCTGAGGTGTGTTTCCTGTAGGCAGCAGAATGCAGGGTCCTCGTTGCGTATCCAGTTTGTTAATCTATGTCTTTTTATTGGGGAGTTGAGGCCATTGATATTGAGAGATATTAAGGAATAGTGATTATTGTTTCCCTTTATATTCATATTTGGATGTGAGGTTATGTTTGTGTGCTTTCATTCTCTTTGTTTTGTTGCCAAGACGATTAGTTTCTTGCTTCTTCTAGGGTATAGCTTGCCTCCTTATGTTGGGCTTTACCATTTATTATCCTTTGTAGTGCTGGATTTGTAGAAAGATATTGTGTAAATTTGGTTTTGTCATGGAATATCTTGGTTTCTCCATCAATGTTAATTGAGAGTTTTGCTGGATACAGTAACCTGGGCTGGCATTTGTGTTCTCTTAGGGTCTGTATGACATCAGTCCAGGATCTTCTGGCCTTCATAGTTTCTGGCGAGAAGTCTGGTGTGATTCTGATAGGTCTCCCTTTATATGTTACTTGACCTTTTTCCCTTACTGCTTTTAATATTCTTTCTTTATTTTGTGCGTTTGGTGTTTTGACAATTATGTGACGGGAGGTGTTTCTTTTCTGGTCCAATCTATTTGGAGTTCTGTAGGCTTCTTGTATGCCTATGGGTATCTCTTTTTTTAGGTTAGGGAAGTTTTCTTCTATGATTTTGTTGAAGATATTTACTGGTCCTTTGAGCTGGGAGTCTTCACTCTCTTCTATACCTATTATCCTTAGGTTTGATCTTCTCATTGAGTCCTGGATTTCCTGTATGTTTTGGACCAGTAGCTTTTTCCGCTTTACATTATCTTTGACAGTTGAGTCAATGATTTCTATGGAATCTTCTGCTCCTGAGATTCTCTCTTCCATCTCTTGTATTCTGTTGGTGAAGCTTGTATCTACAGCTCCTTGTCTCTTCTTTTGGTTTTCTATATCCAGGGTTGTTTCCATGTGCTCTTTCTTGATTGCTTCTATTTCCATTTTTAATTCCTTCATCTGTTTGATTGTGTTGTCCTGGATTTCTTTCAGGGATTTTTGCCATTCCTCTCTGTAGGCTTCTACTTGTTTATTAATGATTTCCTGTGTTTCCCTAAGTGTGTTCATGTCTTTCTTGAAGTCCTCCAGCATCATGATCAAATATGATTTTGAAACTAGATCTTGCTTTTCTGGTGTGTTTGGATATTCCATGTTTGTTTTGGTGGGAGAATTGGGCTCCGATGATGGCATGCAGTCTTGGTTTCTGTTGCTTGGGTTCCTGCGCTTGCCTCTCGCCATCAGATTATCTCTAGTGTTACTTTGTTCTGCTATTTCTGACAGTGGCTAGACTGACCTATAAGCCTGTGTGTCAGGAGTGCTGTAGACCTGTTTTCCTCTCTTTCAGTCAGTTATGGGGACAGTGTGTTCTGCTTTCGGGCGTGTAGTTTTTCCTCTCTACAGGTCTTCAGCTGTTCCTGTGGGCCTGTGTCTTGAGTTCACCAGGCAGCTTTCTTGCAGCAGAAAATTTGGTCTTACCTGTGGTCCCGAGGCTCAGGTTCGCTCGTGGGGTGCTGCCCAGGGGCTCTCTGCAGCGGCAGCAACCAGGAAGACCTGTGCCGCCCCTTCCGGGAGCTTCAGTGCACCAGGGTTCCAGATGGTCTTTTGCTTTTTCCTCTGGCGTCCGAGATGTGTGTGCAGGGAGCAGTCACTTCTGGTTTCCCAGGCTTGTCTGCCTCTCTGAAGGTTTAGCTCTCCCTCCCACGGGATTTGGGTGCAGAGAACTGTTTATCCGGTCTGTTTCTTTCAGGATCCGGCGGTGTCTCAGGCGCAGAAGTCCTGCCGCTCCTGGGCCCTCCCCCACGGGAGCCCAGAGGCCTTATACAGTTTCCTCTTGGGCCAGGGATGTGGGCAGGGGTGAGCAGTGTTGGTGGTCTCTTCCGCTCTGCAGCCTCAGGAGTGCCCACCTGACCAGGCGGTTGGGTCTCTCTCTCACCGGGTCTGGGAGCAGAGAGCTGCTGCGGGCCGGGATCCGCGGGTCCAGATTTGTTTTTCTTTAAACTTCTCATATCCATGCACATACTCCTAGTAAAGTTAGAAATTTTCATGTAATGGGAGGATCCTTTAACATCTATTCAAGTTCAAATTTCCTGGTCTAATCCAATGTGTGCAAAAAATGGCGCTGATGTCAAAATCGTGTTGATAGACTCAGGCCCTACCTGGACCACCAGGCATCATGCTTTGACCTTCAGAAGAAACAAGGCAAAGCTTCTAATGGTAGAGGTTATGGAGCATTTACAGAATAAACTCCAACATGCTAGTTCATGGAATTGAGGCTTGGAGGGAGGGCTACTCCCATGACAACCTTTCCAGTTTTCCAGTTTGTCCTCTAGAAGAATGAGTAACTTGATTCTATAATGAAAATTCCATTTTTAGGAAATATGGGGCTGTTTTTGTTCTTTAAACGGGAAGTTTATTTAGAGTTTTAGCAAGGAAACCATGTTCTAAATGGAAGTGTTTCAGTTTGGAGTAGTCTCATTCTGATTCTCTACAATTACCTACCCTTTGTGTTGTGCCATCCTCCTTTTTCTCTTTACTAATTTAAGTAATCAAGGGAATGCATCTGTGCTCATTTTGTTTTGTTTTTGTTTTTAGAGGCTGGGTTTCTCTGTGTAGCCTTACTGTCCTGGAATTCACTGCGGAGCACAGGTTGGCCTCGAACCCAGAGATTTTACCTCCCCTGCCTCTACCTCCTGGGAATCGGTGGTTTTCCTAACTTATCTGTATTAACACTTATTTGTGGAGGAAAAATACCCCTCAAAAGTTCAATGTAAAGGCACAGGCATGTGGATCCAATTACATTAATATAATCATGTTAGTGCTATTATAATTTTGTATCCTGTTTCAGTAAAATGCTTTTCCGAGTCAGTGTTCCTCTGAGTGTGGTCTCTGTTCCAGTAGCACCCCAGTGACCTTAGAAATTGCTTGAATGCAGCTTCTTGGTGGCACTGGGTGTGCAGATGTAGACGCTGTCGATAGGAACAGAAGTCTGGTTCAACTTGACCTCTTGACGATTCTGCAGACAGAGTAATCACTGTAATTGGGTATTACTTGCCACTGGGTGAGCTTCCTTATATGCCAGACATAATAGATTGCATAGCTAGTCTAAGAAGTCACAGGAGCTAGTTGCTAAGTGGCAGATCACTTGTCTGTGTACATGCAAGGCCCAGGGTTTAATTCTTATCACCATATACAGTCACAGAATAAGGTCTACTACAGCTGCTCGTTTGTTCTGTTAGCGGAAGTTCTGTGTGCTGGTTTGGATAGAATTAGCCCCGCTGGCCCACAAGCAATGGCACTATTAGGAGGTGTGGCCTTGTTGGAGGAAGCGTGTGGCTGGGGCCTGGGCTTTGAGGCTTCTGAAGCTCGAGCCAAGCCCAGTGGCTCACTCTCTCTTTCTGCTGCCTGCCAATGTGTAGGTTAAAACTCTCAGCTACATCTCCAGCACCACACCAGCCTGTGAGGCATGAAGCTTCCCACCATGATGACAACTGAGTCTCGGAGCTATGAGGCAGCCCCAAGTACATTACTTTCCTTATTAGCTGTTCCATGATTATGGTGTCTCTTCACAGCATTAGAGTACGGACTAAGACATCCTGTCAGGCAGGGAAACATTAGCACGGTTGTGGGGATAAGTCTAGCAGAAGTTCTGATGGCTGGTGTCTGTGCTCTCCTGTAATGGGTGCCACGGACACACTGGTTCGTTCATGCTGTTGTTGAATTTGCTCCTGCCTGGGTTGATAGTATCTGTCAACCTTTAAATTCGTGGAGGACAAAGAAGGGATCCCCAGAGATTAGGTTCACTAGCATCTGCTGCACTGCCGAGGACACATAGTGACTGCTCTGGAAATGTTGGCTCGGGATTGAGCGTGAGGCTTGAGTATGTACCTCAGTTGATAGTGTTTGCCTGGTTTGCACAAAGTCCCAGGTTTGGTTTGAAGTACTTCAGAAACTTCAGGTGCTGCACATTTGTAATCAGCACTGGAGAAGTGGAGACATAAGGGTCAGAAGTTCAAAACCACCCTCAGCTACGTACTGTTAGAGGCTGGCTTAGGATACATGAGAGACTCCTTTCAAGAGAGAAGGAGAAGGGAGGGAGAGGTGGAGAGGGAAAGGGAAGGGGGAGGGGAAGAAGGAGAGAGAGAGAGAGAGAGAGAGAGAGAGAGAGAGAGAGAGGAGGGAAGGAGAGAGGGAGGGAAAGGGAGAGAGAGAGAGAAAGGGAGAGGCAGCAAGCAGCAGAGGGAATATTCAAAGACCTGTCTCTCTCAGAAGCTGAGGGCTTTAAGGATTTTTGAAGGGGTCCTTCTTCTTCTTCTCATTTAAGGGTACAAAGACAGGGAGGCTGATCTGCCCATCAGATCTACTCAAATATATCCTGAACCAACTTTGATCTTATTTCTGGGGAGGAACCCCCGTGGGTGCAGAAAAAGTGTGCTAGGCTTTTGTCTCAGGTCAGGAGAATGAGGAAAAAGCCCTAAGTCCGCCATCTTTATTGTCTATCTGTGGTCCTGTTCTCCATCTGTCTGCCTGTAAGGGTTATCAATTCCTACTCCCTCACATTCGTGAGGTTTCAGGTTCATAAAATTTATGATTTCCCCCCTCATTTATATAACTTTTAGTCTTATAAATGGGGGAATCTTTTGCAGATAAGAAACACTTGGGTAGCCACTAGTAACGCTTTGGAACATTGTGTTAATTGAACAAAAATGGTGCATGACATACTAAAGAGAGAGAGAGAGAGAGAGAGAGAGAGAGAGAGAGAGAGAGAGAGAAGAGAAAGGATGTGTAGCAGAGTTATTATTTGGGGTCTCCAGTCTGCCACGTGGTAAATCTCATTTAAATTCCTCACAAATTATACCAACACCATGTCCTTTTCTGCAAAATGGAGTTAAGCATTCTTTGATAAGGATTTCTTTGATTATGAAATGAAGTAGTGTGAATGAAAGGAACTTGGTGACCAAAGCTGACCCTCAGCGGTAGTGGGAACCTCAGCCGAAAAATATATGTTCAAGGACAGGAGCCAAGCTGCTGCTGCCGGCCTCTACTCTTCCCTTCCCATCCCCTTCTCTTCCTTCCTTCTCCAGTTCCCCTGACAATAGGTGAAACCAGATGATTCTTTGTTTATATAAAATGGCCGGGATCCAGTTGTTCTCATGAGCTGCCCTGGATCTCTCTCAAGTAGTTTGTAACAGAGTTTAAAGGTTTGGTAAATTAATTATAGATTCTAAGCCGGAAAGCAGATGCCAAGGAAGGAGCACCAACGACGGGCCTGGACTGGGTGAGCTGCACGGCGGCTGAGGTTTTCAAATGTGTTTTGAGAGAGTTTGTGCCTGGGTTTCTAACGTGTTTCCAGACAAATTGAGTGTTTACACATTGCTGTTATTTAGAATTTTTGTCATCAGATTCTCGCGCAGCTGTGCCACATTTACATCGCTGCAAACAAAGCCCGCAGTGTCACAGGCGTTGACGGGGAAGAGTTAAAAAGCTGCAGTTTAGCATAAAAACCGAGTCAGCTATATTTCTCTTATGAAATCAATGAGGGATTTAACCCCTGCAGATTAGGTCAGACCATGGGGTTAGCTGGGCAGACCAATACTGACTGAAAGGCAACCATGTCGTGAGCTGATAGCACGCCTTGGCATTTTTTTTTAATTTTAAAAAATTAATTTTTTAATTTAAAAAATAAATTTAATTTAAAAAATTATGCATGAGCAGTTTATTTACATCATTTTTTTTACCCTGACTCTTTTCCGCCAATTCATCCCGAGCCCCCCAACTCTTTTCCAATCCATGACCCCTTCTTCTTGTATTATTATTGCTACCCCTATGCAGGTATAAATACAGCCTGCTGTCCTTTCCAGTTGCTTGTACACCGATGTACTTACAGCTGACTCCTTGGGGTTGGGTAACCTATCAGAGGGCTTGTCCCTGGTGAGGATTGATCTTTCCTCTCCCAGCAGCCATCAGATGCCTATAGCTCTTCATTTTGAGGTGGGACTTTGCGAGATTTCTCCCATCCACATTAACATGTCAAATGGCATTGCCATTGTGCAGGTCCTCCTTTAGGTAGCCATGTTGATTGAGATGAGATTTCATGGTTGTAGTATCCCTGACATATATGGAAGATGCTATCTCACAGTAGGCATTGCAGTCCTTCTGAACCCCTTCCGTGATGCTTCCTGGGACTTAGGTGTATGGGTTCTGTGGTTGGAGTTGGGGACCCCATGGTAAGTTCTCTGTATTGTGATCCGCTATGGCTTTCTTTAATGGTTTCTGTCTGCTACCAAAAGAAGCTTCTCTGATGTGAGGTGGGGACTGCAGTTCTCTGTGGATATAAGGATGGGTCTTTAGAATGCATACCACTCATTCTGCAGGCTCCTCAGTCAAGCAATCTACAGGTCAAAGCCTGGGAGGGAGCCTGCTCCTTACTACACATATGTTGACTTAGCAACCAAAGACAGAACGGACTAGTTTCCATACTGATTTATGAGAATGAAATCCTATCACTGTTCATGCCTAGCACAAGACATTTCAAAAATGTTAGAAATTATACTGTTTAGAAAAGTAACCGGAGGAGGTTTTCCTCTAGGACCCAGGACCTCTTCAGCCGTGGGTAGTTTGTAGTATGAGGCATGGACTTCCTCCTATTCAGTGGGCCTTAGGTCCATTAGATGGTTGTGTCCAAGCTACAGTGCCACTACTGCACCTTGTCAAACATTTTGTACAGTCTCCATGCCGCTAATCATAGCTGCTGAGAGGTTAGGAGTGCAAGGGCCATGGCCTGCCTGGAAGTCAGAATTCCATAGCACTCCACCCTCCAGACGGCTTTTGCATTCCACTCACCCCCTCTTCCAGGACTCTCCATGTGCCTTGGAGGGGGTGATGTCCATGTCCTCTTCAAGGCTAAGCACTGAACAGTTGTTTATTTTCAGCACTTTGGCCTGTTGTTTCCCCAGAAATAGCCACCCCGTAGAAAATGAATTTTCCAAAACCACAACCAAGATCAGCACTGAACTGTGGATATAAGCATAAATGCTTAGAAGACAATTTGACAGATATATCGTTTACTTGGCGAAACAACAGCAGTGGCTTCTCCACTAAGGTTTATAGCCATCCCCAAACATGGACGTTTTGGCCAGTTTTATGGTAACAGACATGAGCTCTCTTCTGTGAAGCAGGGCCTCAGATCAGTTGAGAATCAGCTAGTTATGCCAACAATAGTCTGGCCATGATTGCCTCAGTGGGTAGGTTTTGCTAGGCCCCTCAATGTATTTTTGAAGTGCTTTGATTTATGACTTCCTTTGTTCCTTTACTATAAAAACCACATGAAACTTGCCACGTTTGAACATGGTAGCGGAGGGAACCTGTACCTCTGTTCTGGGGTTCTGTTCAATCATTTGGCTACAGAACAAACTCTCTCTTCCTGTCTTTGAAGTAAGGGCTGTGATTGTCAGTGAACAGATTCTAGTTAATATTTCCCTCACGCCGGTTGTCTCTGTTAAATAACTTACTAGTTTTTGTCTTTGCGAGCTAAGAGTTAAATCAGTACGTGATGCAAGAATGGTTTTAAAAAATCAGTGAACATGCAGCATTTTTAAAATGTTTTGTGCTAGGCATGAACAATAAATCGGTGTGGAAACTAGTCCATTCTGTCTTTGGTTGTTAAGTCAACGTACGTGTTGTAAGGAACAGGCTCCCTCCCAGGCTTTGTCCTTTAGATTGCTTGGTTGAGGAGCCTGTAGCAGTACATGGAAAGAACCAAGGCCACCATGCAGGTCTGACTTCTGAAGGGCAAGAGGGACAGATAGAGTGTGGAGCGTGAAGAATATAGGGGTCTGGTAGAGTCTCGGTTAGATCAATGGCATCCCAGTGCAAGGATGGCCCAATTGTTGGAACACTGTGTAGGAATGGCCCAGTTTTTTTTTTTTTTTTGGTTCTTTTTTTTCGGAGCTGGGGACCGAACCCAGGGCCTTGCGCTTCCTAGGTAAGCGCTCTACCACTGAGCTAAATCCCCAGCCCCTGAATGGCCCAGTTTTTGCACCCACCAGGCTGTCATTGGCTTGGATCAGCTGGGGAGACATTGTCCCAAGGATCTCAGTGCAGCAGTTAGAGGCTGTTGACCTGTCCTCCCAGCAAGCTTTCTCCTGTGGGGAGAACCAGACAGCTTACACCTTGGCTATTGACCTAGGGCAATGTTATCAATGGTGATATTGACCACAAGGCTATAATACTCACATTGGAAGTGTTCACCCATGAGAATTTCATTATTGCTCATTGGGAATTGTTACAACGACATTCATTTTTACAGGAAACCACAGAATAGGCAGAGTTAAGCTATATTTTCTCTGTAAGCCTGGTGACTAATCCCTGTAACTTGAAGGATTGTATTTTAATATTTATGTTGTTCTATGTGTAGGATCTTGAAAGGAACTCTAGCCATCTTTTTTAAAAAAATGCTGATAGCTTTCTTTAATTCTACATATAGCATGTATTCATTTTAGACTAATGTAAAAAATAGAAAGCTTAAGAGAAGAAACAGAAATGATTCTAATTCCACAGTAGAACTAAGCACAGTTAATGTTTTGTGGCAGCTGCTTTAGGCTTTGCAAAACATGTTCACGCATAGCAGGAATTGTTAAAAGGTGTCTGAAAATATCGACCCAGCTTCAGACACAGCTCATCTGTGAGTTGGCGACTGTTTCAAGACTCGTGGTGTCAGGCACAGGTGAGAAGCCAAAACAGAAAGAGGAAGACCCATCCACCCAAATAAGGCTAAACAAGAAAGGCCCAGCTACTTTTGGAGGGTGGACTCTTCACAGTGGTTCCACAGTCACAGAGATCTGACTCAGGTCCATATGATTACTGGGGAACACCAACTGAGCTCTATCCCCCTACAGCTTTTAGTAGTCTGACTTAATCTGTCTTAGGAACCTACACAATATCTCCACAGAAAACCGTATCCTATGTGTGAATGCATGTTTGTATATGTGTGTGTGTGTGTTTCATGTATGTATGAGACAGACAGTCCCAGACAGAAAAGGAATATATGGAATTAATGAATGTCGTAAGCAATCCTTTAGTTTGCTTATTTCAATTAAAAATTATATTGAATCTTTTTTCTCCAATAACTTAGTTTTTCTTAGAAACACAACTTTACTGTGGTCATGGCTATGTCATCACATATGTGTGCCGCCATGTGTTGGATTCTTTTATTTATGCGTGCTTAGGCTTTTTCGGTTGCACGGTGTAATGAACATGTTTGTAGTTAGGTGCTTTATTATGTTTCCGTTGACTTATACATGTAAATTCCTGCACTGAGATGGCTGGGTGAGGGTGTCTTCATTTAAAGACTTCAACACTGATCATGCTCCCAGGAAGTTCACTCCCTTCTGACTCCTGGGCTCGCCTCTGACACTTCATCTACTTGAGAAAGAAACAACAAATACTGTCCCTTCCCATGTGAACATATTGGGTTATTTAAAACTTTTACTAGGAAGTTAAACATTTTCTCCTTGTTTTTCTCCTTAGTCTTGTTGAAACTTCTGTTTTAGCCATCTGTCCATTTCTCTCAGAGTCTTGTCTTTAATTATATCTACTAGAAAAGGTTTTTTGGTTATATAACATAGGTGTCAACATTTCGTACTTATTCTTCTTTCCTTTCCAGAGTTTCCCTTGGTTTTTACATTCTGTTTATAACTGTTTTCAATGTCTGGAAGCTCCAGACTTTTATCGGGCAGATTTCTCTCTTGTTTCCTTTTAAGATTTTTAAAATCTTCCATCACTGGATGAAAAAAGTCAGTTAAGTGCTTGGAATAAAATAAAGTTGGAATCTCAGATCAAACCACATGCCAAGATCAATTCCAGTTGGAACAAGGAACTCTAAATATTGCTTGCTATAAACAGGGATTTGCTGGTTCCCCTCATTGTCTGGCTTGGTGCTGGTGGAGTGATCCGCAAAGCTGACAGTGGAGGATGGATTTACATGGACAGGTCCTTTGTGAAGCCTGCAGGCATCTGCTGTGCCTGCAGGGACCAGAATAGTACTGAGCAGAGTGGGTTTTTGGATACCTTGAATTAGCCTATAATCCTCGTGTTGGTAGAAATGGTGGGAGTTGAATCCTGTTGAGATCTATCTGTTCCTCATACTCTCCCTGTCTCCCATGCCTTCCCATTTCTGCTCTCAGCCCTATCACATAATCACATGTTATCACATGGTGGTCCCCTCCTCCTGCCGGGAGCAAGGCTGAGATCTTTGAGGAATTTGGGCTGACTTCTCAGGCTTGGTTTCCCACCTTCGTACATCCACAGCAGCCTCAAAGTGTGGCCATCCCCTGAGATCATCTCTTGCTCCCAGTTGTGCCCCAAGAGGACTCCAGCTGTGGCTCATGGTGAGCTGAGCCAGGCAGGGTGATTGTTGTAGCCAACCCTGTTTACATTTGGACTATGGCAGGGGTGAATGGGTGCAGGGATGGGATTTAGAATAGTTGGTCTCCCTTGGTTCTTGAAGTGGAATGTTTGTCCACATTTTTTCAGACATGTGTGTAGATATTATCCTGGGGATGCTTCTGTCATCAGTAAATAAGAGGACCCACAGCTCTCAGGATTCACCACACTTACATTTATAATAAGGTACAAACATTGTTTCACTTTCTCTACCAGGTTTCCTCAGACATTTAGGGAGCTCCTGCAAGTGGAGTTAGACTTTTTACTTTTAGAATGTGTGAAGTGAGACTCGACTTTTAATGTTATAAGCTTCTTCTGCAAAGTGTCCATGAGATGTTTGTTAGAGGGTTAATTTTGCCTTCTCTTTAAAAAATGCACCAATATTGCCCTTCTTTGTGTGCTGTAGAAGAGTTATTCTGAGATGGTACTAAGTTGCATGTTAAGTTAAATGTCTTAAAATGAGCAATCAGACCAACAAGGCTCTGTGTTTGTTTTATAATCTGTCACGAGTGGTATATGACTGTCTAAGTTATTTTCTATGATAAAACACCATGACCATGAAACACCATGAAAGCATTTAATTTGGGAACTTCTGCCTCTAAAGGGTTAGAGGTCACCATGGCAGCAGGTAGACAGGCAGGCATGGTGCTAGGGCAGTAGCTGAGAGCTCACATACTGACTCACAAGCCAGAGATAGAGCGAGATCTAACTGGAAATGGCATGGACTTTTGAAACCTCAAAGCCCACTCCAGTGACACACCTCTTCCAAGAAGGTTACACTTTCTTATCCTTTCCCCAAAGGTTCTACCAACAAAGCTCAACTGCAGGAACCTAAGGGGGCATTGTCATTCAAACCACCACAATGACCTTGTTAATGTGTCTTTGTATAACAAGGATGTTTGGGGAAGGAGCTGGCAGGACACTGTTAAACAGGTCATCCATCCCTTTGAACCTCACCTTGTGCTGGGATCATACTTGATGACCATTCAGATGGATATAAACATTTTCAAATATTGTCCCTCAATGTATAGAAATCTATCCACATTCCTTTTCCTCTTAGACTTCCTTTTCCATCAAATCCCTGGTTATAGTTCTTGTAAGTTCCTCATCCTCTGACCTACTAATGAATCACTACAGCATTGGGCCTTTGCCTACTTCTCTCCGAGCAGAATGGACATCCAGATGTGCTGTTTGATGTTCTTCCACTGGAAGGACTTCCCTTAACTACTTTCCTTCATAGACTCCCAGAAGTGAGCTCAAGGCTGCAGCAGTCCATGACTAGCTGGTGTTTGCACATTGTACAGAAACAGCTGTAAGCTGGCTCCGATTCCCTCCTTGGGGTTATAGAGGATTGGGGAGATATAGTAGCAGGAGCCAGTGTCATGGGCACAGTTACTTCTTTGTGTGACTTGCTTGGCCTTCAGGAATATTTTGAGCCTATATATAACATGACTATCTCACAAAGGAATCCTGATGAGCATGCCTACTGTTATGGTTGGTCAGGTACATTAGTCAGGGTTCTCTGCAGTAGCAGAAGTTATAGAATGAATATCTATATTTATTCATACTTATGTATCTATCTATTTATCTATCTATGGTTTATTAGACTGACTTACAGGTTGAGGTACAGCTAATCCAACAATGGCTGGGTGTGAAGGGGAAAACCCAAGAATCCAATAGTTGCCCAGTCTACTAGTATGGCTGTATCAGTTGGTCTTCAGTATATTCTGGAATCCTGAAGACATAAGCTCTAACACCAGTGAAGGAATAGACTTGCTAGTAAGATAAGGGTAAGCAGGCAAAGAGCAAAAGCTTGCTTCTTCCCACGTTCTTATATAGGCTTCCAGAGGAAATAAGGTCCCCGATTATATCTGGTTTAACTGTGTGCTTTCCTGCCCCAAAGGCCCAGATTAGAAGTAAATCTGCCCACTTCCAATTAATCAGAGCTCTGTCACAGGTATACCTTCCATTTTGGGGTTTGAGTTCATTCTAGGTGTAGTCAAGTTGACAGCCCAAAATAGCCATTACATCACGTTAGACCATACTCGTTTCATCGTGAATATGGTAAATTGGTGGCCTACAACGAACTATCTCCAATAAAGGGGCAGGGGAAGTTCATGCCTGTAACTTTGGAGGGTGAGGTATGAGGATTTCTGTATGAGGCCAGCCTAGGCCTAAAATGAAATCTGCATAAAAATAGTAACAACAGAAGCAAACAAAAACAAAAATGGAGGGAGGTTATCTTCAGTCTTTGAAAGAGAGCAAGGCTTTGCTCCCTGTGACTCCCTGGGGCAGGGGTTGGAAGATGCCCTAGGTGTCTTCTTCACATATTGCTGGAATTTAGGACCATGTGCCTGTTGGGTAGCACAAGTTACTGAGGAAACTGCCCTGAAGCCTCTCTGCCTGATGTGGAGGCTTCTGATGCTCTGTCTCTCCTCCAACTTCGCCACTTTAAATGGGCTTCGTGGATATGCTGTCATAAAACTCCTGGAAGGCTCCCTAGGCTGCATAGAATTAGTTGTAGGAAGAACCAGATGCAAAAATCACTCCCTTAGAAAGGTAATAACCACACGTTGCACACACTGACCCCTAGAATTTCACCGAAGTGGGATTTTTGCTTTACCTGAGTTTTTGCTTAAGCAAAACAGTTTTTTCCCAGGACTTTTCTTCATTCAGTATGTACTCCTCCCACCCCCAAAGATCCTTTACCAGAGTCTCTGTAGTTATTATTAAATCAGGATCTTTCTCTGGAGAATACAGAGCAGTTAGTGCATTAATTACAGAATAAGTGTAACGATTTCCGAGGTTGATGCCGAAAGCCTGTTGGGAGCACATCTCCCTTGCAAATATGTAGTCCAAATGAGAAGCTCAATCCCCCAAAGGGCCCCAAAGTTGAAGAACCTCCAAGTCTGATGCAGATCTCACTGGATTCCCTGGTTCTTTCTTTCTAGCTCTCTCCAGGGGCTGCTTCTGCTGTCTCAACCTGGGAGAACAGTTCCTCTTGGTTGGCTTTGCTCTTAAAGATCCGCTTGCATGGGTTTCCTGCTGTCTGCACTCACCCAAACAATAGGGCAGCACTAAGTCTAATGCTATCTTTTATGGGAGGAGGGGGAGGAAGGAAGGCTGTGATGCTCACAGGTTAATGATTTTGAGGATACAAGCTAATGAAAATCCGACACTGGGGATCACAAAGGCATAGGAGCAGCACCACCAGGGACCTTCAGCCGTTTCCTTTGTTAATATGTTAGCATCCAAACACCCTGTTTGTTATAATCCTACGATATGCCTAAGTCTCCTCCTCAGATCCTTTCTCTCTTTTCTGTGGATGAAGGGCTGGGGGGGGGACAACAATTAGTTACAGAGTCAGTTTAATCACCCTTTTCATTTTTTACTCATTTACTTTCAGAAATGGAAAGGACTTAAGGAAAAGTCATGAAGGATATAAAAGATATGATCAATGAAAAATGAACAGCGAACTTAAATAACAAGTAACAACGGCAGTTCTTCCTTTGGGAGAATGTTTCAAGGATAGACAGAGAGATGATCCTCCCATGAGAGACTTTAAAGTCCAGTGAGGAGGCACACAGCAAACAACAAGCCACTCAGTTGGAAGTCAAGATAAGATCTAACAACAAGAATAAGGTGATAATGTGTGAGTTTATGCTGAAGGACAGACAGGCCAGTCTGAGGATGTGTTTAGGGATCTGACATCCAAAGGCTGAGTAGAAATCTGGTAGGCTACAGGGTTGGAGAAGAGGTCTCACCCAAGGGAGCAAGACAACTTCTGTGAAAGTTGGAGAAGAAGCCAGGTGTGGCTGGAGTAGAGAGACTAGAGTCAATGCTAAAGACTTTTGTCTTTGAACTCTCACATTTTGTAGATGTGACTGGTGGCAGGAGCCATGGGGAGGAGAATCCATATTTGGGCAATCAGTAGAAGAGAAGGAGGCTGGTGTTACCAACTTGGAGAGTCAGAAATGTGCCCAAGCCAGATCTGGCTACCCATTCTCAATGAGCCAATGAAGAGAGAGATTAAAAGCAAGATACAGAGAAAGAAGATTTATTTATTGTGTCCACATTGCAAAGAAGTAACACATTGACTCTCCAAGTCCTCCTTTGGGTCTTGAAGTGAGATTGAAATTTAAATAGAGGGCCAAGGACACACACGTGTACACAGTCAGGACCATGGTGCAGGTCCATCCACCACTGATCCACCATTGTCAAGGCTTTAGTCTCATCCTAGAAGATGGCCTGGATAGTTGTTAGAACTGTGTGAAATCTTTCCTTGGGAGACTGGTGTTTTTTCTTCTCCCAGCATGAGATTACTGGGGGAAAAATGGCATTTCTTCAAAGTCCTCTGTATCAATAGTCTGATATTTAGATCAAAAGGTAAAAGTGAACCTGTAGATTCTCTTATCTTTCTAGCCTGTTACAATGAGAGATTGGATGTGAGGATTGACTTAGGATTTCTGCGTTACTAGCCTGGGGGAGTGGAATACGTTTATAAATTTATATTTCATACTGAGGACCCTGAGAGGCATCTGTCCTTTATGCCAGCCCATGGTTAGAGTTCTATACTTGGCATGCAAAGTGGTGAGAAAGCATCGGGTTTCTGCATGTAAAGTGACATCATAGGCTGGATTCACTCTACTCTAGGGAGAAGAATCCCAATGATGGATGCTTGGAAATGGCAGAAGGAGTTTGCTATAAAATTGGGAAGGGGCTTCTCTGAGGAAAGGAGGCCAGCAGAGCCGTGGAAGAGAGACAGGAAGTGAGCAGGGAAACCATGCCAGAGGCTGAGGCTGAGGCAAGTGATATGACCACCTCGGTATGTAGCTGAACTTCACAACGTGGTCCCTGAGGCTTTTTCAGAGCGGAGGAAGCCCAAGGGAGCACAAGGCAGAAGGTGGGAGGGAATGAAGTCATCAAGTGTAGACAGTTTTCTGGAGAATTTCGCCTGCTGGACAGAAGACAGATGGAACAAATGTGGATGAATATGGAATCCCTTTTGTTTAAGGATATGTTTTATGATCACATGACACCAGATGTTCAGAGATTGGCTCTTGAGAAAGTCTCTACTTACAGTTGCTTATCCATCAATCCCAGTCACATGAATGCTATATTAGAAGGGCAGATCCCTTCAACTCACTGACCATCCTATGGTAGTCTGAAGCTTTCAGTGAAGACAGGTTTACCTCAGAGGAGTGGCTAATTACTGTAATTAAAATACCCGAAGTCACCTGGTGGTATGAAGACTTCAGATAATCTTCCTTCAAAATCTA
This sequence comes from Rattus norvegicus, assembly GCF_021556685.1. NCBI lineage: Eukaryota > Metazoa > Chordata > Mammalia > Rodentia > Muridae > Rattus > Rattus norvegicus. The sequence goes on from NC_141535.1 coordinate 170,312,317, forward strand.
CCTGGTTAAGAGCAAGAAAAAAAATGCTTGGAATTCACTGTAGAATAGCCACATCTGTTTAAAAACGACTTTCAAAGCAGCAAAGCTCTTAAGGAGAAGTACCTCTAATCATTTACAATGTTAATTCTCCTCTGGGTAACCATGGAGTTGTGGATAAGCACATACTTGGGAGAATAAACATGGAGAGATCCTATGTACCATTTGCAAAAGTTTCTCCCAGTGAGAATATTGTAACACTTTACAAAATTACAGTCTTGGCACTCTATATTTACTATTTAATTTCCCACTTATTTAATTCTCTCATTTCATTTGTACTGTGTCAGGAGGGGTGTATGCTCATATGCATGCACATGTGTTGTTAGCATTAGTGTTTTTATTTTACCACAAAGCTAGGTTCACTTATGTATCAGCTCATCATAGTAAAATATTGTTTGGATCAAAAAAGTGCTAACTTCACAATCTGGACTAGTTGACAGACCAGAGTGTACATGTGAAGAGATAGATAGGATGATTAAGCGATTTGTTTGCTCTCTTCTCACTGGGAGGTAAGCTTCTTTTGAAAATCTGTTCATTTCAACATGCCTTTGGGAGGAAGAAGTGGGCAACCCATCTGAAACCGAGGCATGGCTTTTGGAGATGGACCACCTGGTTGGAGGTCCAGCTCTGACCTTTGGTTCATGGTGATCTTAGGCACACAGGTTGCTTAACTTCTCTGTGCCTCAGCTTACCCTTCTGCACAATGGAGACGACAGTCCTCATTTTCCCAAGTTGTTCTCTGTAGTGGAGCCTGTAAGTGAGAATCCTTGTTACTCATTCATTAGAGCCACTCCTTCAAACCCACTGTGGGAGCGAAAGCTCCAATCACAGAGTCCACGCCTAACTCTTTTTGTTTCATAGCAAGTAAGACTTTATCTTGGCAGTAGGTTTGAGGTAGCTTTGTGTGTGTTTAGCCTTTCGTATGAATTTATATATGTTGCAGTCTGTTTGACTCTCAGAAATGTGATGTATGGACACTCATAAAGTATTCTTTTGTCTCAGAACCATGGTAACAGCTTTAGGTATAACCAATTTATTCTTCGAATCGTTAATGTGTGCTCGTATCAGATGGGCTTTCAGATTCCCCATTTTCTAAGGAATCTTACTGCTTCATTTAGAGTTGACATCAGATATATAGCACAGGAGAGTCAGAGTCATTATGGACTAGAAGGTGAAACGTTCTGTCAGAAAAGTGAAGGTGAACTTAGAGAACAAAACAGAATGAAGCAAACAAACATGCAAACAAACCCTTCAAGGTGTTTTCTCACTTTAGAAAATTTAGTGGTGGCAGTCTTGCCTTCATTGTACCGGGAGATGTTTTAGAGTCTTTTTTTTTCAGGGACAGATTAATACACTGTTACAAGAAGGATTTTATAATCAGTTTTTCTTCTACTCAGGGATGTGTGCAGGCTCAGCCAGAGGCAGGTTTTCATTGTAGGACGTATGCCATTTGCTACCTGGCTCTGTCTTCAGTGTGGAGTGCTGAGGGAAGTTTAGATCAACTACTGTAAAAGATCATCATTCTCTTGTGGTGGAGACATGGCTATGCAGTTACGAGCACTTGTTGCATTTGCAGAGGACCTTGTTTCTATTCCTAGAACCCACGTCAGAAGGTAAACAACCACCTGATCACTGGAGATCCCAAGCTCTTCTGGCCTCTGACATTACCTGTGCACATACAGTGCATAGAAATTCAAGCAGGTACACACGACTGATTGCCTTTCACGTTCTTGGAGAAACAGGACATGAGCTTGCAGGTCATTAACATAGTTCTAGTTGTGGAGGGAATCAAATCACTATAAATAGATAAATTCTGAAAGAGGTCTTTGGGAGTGGGGACATTGCACAGAAGAGAAACTCTGGACTACTGGGCAGCTCTGATTGTCACATTGTCAGGATAAAAAATCCTGAGAGAGTTTAGACAGTGTGACTGTTTTTAATGAATCATATTTATCTATGGAATTATCTGTAATAGTATTAGTTACCTTTCTCATTGCTATAATCAAAAGCAACTTAAGGAAACATTTATTTTGGTTCACAGTTTGAGTCAACAGTCCATCATTGTGGGGAAGTCATGGCTGCTGGAATCCATGCAGCTGGGCACATTGGAAGCCCATTCAGGAAGTAGAGAGGCAAACACTGGTGCTCACCTCACAGTCTGCTTTTTATTCAGTCCAGGATCCCCGGGAAAGGAGTAATGGCACTTACGTTTAGGATGAGTCTTCCCAGCTCAGTGAACCTAATCTAGAAACTCCTGTAGACATACCCAGAGGACAGTCTTCTAGATGATTCCAGGTCCTGTCAAGTTGTCAATAAATATTAACCATGGCTGGTTAATTTTGGAGTCATGGAGCCAAGGGATTGAGAAGGACAACGATTCTCCCTGAAGCACGAACTGAAACTTCTAGCACCACGAATGCCAGCCAGTAGGAGTAGAGTTTCCAGTTGAGCACCAGCTAGATTTATCCATGTTCTATGCTATTACTATGGCATCTTCAACAGTAGGTCTTGCTGTCAAGTTGTGGAGGATAGCTACTAACATTGGCAATAGCCTTTAGTGTCTAAGGGATGAGTATGGGACCTCTTAGACCAAAGGCTCAAAAAGATGTAACTCATTCCTGTGACTGGCATTTTTGTGCATGCGCGTGTGTTTCTCAGTGGTAACACATGATGTTTAGATTGGGGTTTTATATCCTCTATTGTAAGATAATTATTTATATCCCTGCTGTATAAGTATGTTTTAGGAAGCATCTACAATGTGGGATTTCAATGGCCTTTCAAAGGCCTTTAGCATTAAGCACTCTTCCCTATACTCCCTCCTTAACCCTGACCTCCCATCTCATACTCCCTTTAATCCTTCAGTTCTGATGTACCCTTTATTCCTTTATACCATTACATATTACATATTACCTTCTTTGGATGATCCTCTTCTTCCCTAACCTCTAGTCCTTTACTTGCTACTTAAACTCTGTGGGCAATTTAAAACGCACCACACGCACGCACACACACACACACACACACACACACACACCCCTTCTAAAGCTTTAAGATAGCCTTAACCTGCAACATTTGTCTTTCTGGGTCCGGGTTACCTCACGAAGGATGATTGTTTCTGCTCCATCCATTTACCTGCACATTTCACAGTTTCAGTTCTTCTTCACAGCTAAATAATATTCCACCGTGTGAATATACTACATTTTCATTAGTCATTCTCAGTTGTTGGAATAGAGTAGCCATGAAGACGGAGGAGCAAGTATCTCTGAGGTGGGATGGAGAGTCCTATGCCCACCAGTGGTGTATCTAGATCTATTTCTAGCTTCCCAAGGAACTGCCATGCTTGTTTCCATGGTGACTGTACACATTTTCCCTGACACCAGCAATGGATGACTCTTTCCTCATTCCCACATTTGCTTTATTAATCTTGGCCATCCAGACTGGGTAATAAGAACTTTCAAAGTAGTATTAATTTGCATTTCCCTGATGGCAAAAAGTTCTAAAAGTGTTTCTTAACCATTTGAGTTTGTTTTTGAGAGCTCTTTGTTTATTTCTCTACCACACTTTTAATTGGGTCTGCTCTGTGTCCTACATCAGAGACACTTTCTCTTGATGTGTGGCTTCTTGAGTTCTTTGTACATTCTAGATATAAACTCTCTGTCAGATGTGTTATTGATAAAGACATTTTTTCCTTAGAAAATGAGATTTTTAACGATGTAAAAATAACCTAAGAACAACAAAGCGGACCTATATCCATTCCCAGTCCAATGTCACTGGGTGTGTAAAGAATATACGTGGACATAAGTGTCCTGGTATACAAAACCTTCCAATACCACTCAGTTTCCATTAACACTAATGAAGAGAACATTTGGGGAACTATTCAAAGAAGGGGGATGTTTCCAATGCACAGTGGAATTACTTGGAGTAATCAATAAAGATGAGTTTGGGTCAATAAGAGGTTGGACCTAGAGCTCAATGCTTTCCCTTCTTACTTGGGGACCTTTGCTTACAGGATTGAGGAATGATGCTATTTGTTCTGAAGGTCACCAACTAGAGACATGCTCAGAAAATTATAGCCTCCTTGGGACTAGTCATTTAGATTGTGCTGACTAGAAGCGAATCGAGCAGCTCTATATGTTTGCCATCTAAATTTGTCACCAGTGATAAGTCTGGAAAGCCACTGGGATGATCCAAAAGGCATTTGAAATAGGGAGTGAGTACTGTGTACTTGATATAAAGGGTATTTTATTTAGTACAGCAGCAAGTAAGTTTATCTATTTATTTTATCTGGTGATTACAGATAAGACGTGGAGGATACATTGCCAGGGAGAGCTCATGCCTTCTCAGTCATCTGTCTAATCAGAATGCGGCTTCAACACAAGCTGTTGTGCCTACGCAGCCTCCTTTCTCCAATCGTTAGAGCCACATGCCTCTGTAACCATGTTTATAAACACTTAAAATAGAACAAAGTGCTTCATAGTACATTGAGACTTTCAAAGGGACAACTGTAGGAGACAGTCTAGTAGAGGACATGGGGATTTCATAGTACAAATTAAAGTTTTAAATAGGCAGCAAGTGACTAGTGTTAGGCTCTCTTATTTTAAAGAGAGGATCTTTTGTTCCATTCTCTACCTTCAAACAGAATACAGGAAAGACACATTCCTAAATTTTTACTCATGCTATACAATTTCATAATAATCACCATAGTAACAGAGTTACTATTTTCTAGTTTATTTTTCTTTTTTCACATATTACAGTTTTACAAATGGACTTTCCATGTGTTTGACCTGAGCATTATAGGAAAAAAAAATAGAAAGTTATTTACTGTGTGTTACTCAGGAAATACAACACTATTCCTTCTGAAATTTCTGCAGTGGCTTTACTTTTGAGCCCCTAAGAAATCCACAGGCTGCTCTTGTCAATATAGAAAACTTTTAAACAGTCCATACCATCATGCTGGAGAAATTTGGGCTTTACGTTTTAAAATATGATTAAGCCAACATCCCTTTGGCTTTCAAGTCAGTGAGGTTTCCTATTCTATTTTAGTAGTGACTACAGAAAAGACTTAGCATCATGTTTTGAAAGCACTCTGGTATCAAAGAGCTGTCGCTGCTGTGATATCTCTATTTTTGCCCACATCAGCAAAATTTGGAGTCATGGTTTAAAATGCTGGCAATGTTCAAAGAGTTTTCATGAGACTCTCAACCTTCCGGTGAGATACATGCACGTGTGTGTTGCATGGATAGCTCCAGTCATCCCGGTCTCTTCCAACAGCATATGTAGAGAGAGTCAAACATGTGAAAGACATTATTTGATGAAACCCAGAAAGTCCAAATTGTGCGGCAAGAATGTGGTTCACTTGTGATCTTTAAAATGTTTCCTTTTATATCTTCTCTGAAAAAAAAAAAGAAAGAAACTAAACCATTCTCTTTATTTTATGTGAACATACTTGCCTATGGGAGCCTGAAGAGGGCATCATATCCCCTGGAACTGGAGTTATAGATGGCTGTGAGCCATCTTGTGTGTTCTAGGAATCAAAGTCAGGTCCTCCCGAAGAGCAGCCAGTGCTCGTAACCACTGAGCCATTTCTCCAGCTCCTACATTTTCTTTGGTCTCAAACTTCTTAGCCTATGTGGATAATAAGGGTATGATAAAGCTGCTTTCATATAAGTAATAGGATGTCTTGCAGTTTTTGTCTCGTTAAAATAGAGATGTGGATAAGCTCAGTCATAGAATTTCATTTAGACCATAAATTTCTAGTAGTGGCAAAAGTTGTATAGGGCCATGAAAACAAAAATGTGTTTTGATCTTCTTCAAAGGGTCATGGTATGCAAACAGGCATGTTTATATCTGTGGTATCAACGTTTTATTAGAGGTGAAAGAATCCTAAGTACAGTAAGATTTTATTTACAGTGTTTTCTGTATGATGTATTTTGATCATATTCTTTGCTTTCCCACAACTCCTCCCAAATCCCCCCACCCATCCAACTCCCCGCTTCTCTCTCCTCTCTCAAAAACCACAACAAAAGTAAAAATCTAAATAAAGAAGCAAAACTGAGAAATGTTGGTACAATGTTCTGATATACAAACTCAGACTCACAACACAAGGTGAGCCACCAGCATGATATAAATATAGACAGGCTTTTGAAATTAAATTCTAGTTGCATATTTTCTGTGGTTCAGATATGTGTCTGGTCCATGGGTTGACTGCTTCATTGTAAGCATTCGTTGTAGTAATATTGAGAGTCTGGGCTTGAGGGGAGGTAATTGGGTTATTGGGAGTTATTTAAAGAAATCTTGGGACCTGACACTTATTCTTCCATTTATCTTTGCCATCCATCTTCAATCAGAGTGGTATCTTTCCCCATAATGCACTGCTTCGGGGAGATGGTGCCCCACCCGATGTAAGGGGATCTGATCATAGATCAAAATGATCTTTTCCTCCTATGAAATGCTTCATATCTAGACTTTTTTTTACAGTAGCATAAAGACAACCCCGGTATTTTCCAAGTGTAGGTTCAGTGGTTTGTTAACCATCAAGCTGAATTTTCAGCACGTCAGCCTTGAGCTTCAGGTTCTAAGCCAGGATCCCGTTTGGCTGCTTCATCTTCCTTCACTCCGTCGTTTCCTCCAGGAGCTCTCTCTGTCTCGTGGGAGGATAAAGACAGTAAAACACTCAACCTAGAGTACTCTGTCAGTCTAAGTGCAGACAGCTATGGGACCACAAAGGAAGAATGACTAACTTAGCAGGAAAGTGATTAGACACAGATTCAATACAGGGAGGACTTTAGGAACTGTGCAAACTTAGATGGGAAAACAATTACACTGTTACTCTTCAAATAGCTCCCACTGAAGCGTCACTAAGTTGGCGAATGTAATGCTATCAGACCTTGGACTTTGATATCAAATGAAATCACAGATTTTTTTTCGTAGCACAGTACAGTTGCCGCACTTCTTGTGGAATGCCACTTGTGGTTGTAATTATTTTGAAATTATTAGTCATTGCTTATATCATATTGCCTAGCGTGGTAATAAGACATGTCCTTTATAAATCTCAGATTTACAAACTCAATATTTATAGTTGATAAGAGATATCATAAGTAAAAGAAAAATGACTTCATGGAATGCATACATGACATACAAGAGATCCATAGGAAGAACAGAGCTGTGGTGTATTTCTGGGATCATCAAAGAGGACTTAAAGAAATATATAATAGAAGAAGATAAATGACCAAGGCAGATATAGATACTGGATATTAATACGACCAACAACAATTAATTTAATAAAGTTTTGGCAAGTTGACATAAATTTAGAGTCAAAACGTCAAGTATAAAATGAAAATGGCATTTTTATTATGTTCGTATTGGTAAATTATTTCGTAGAGCAATTTGATAATAACTTTCAATTTCCATTGTTATTTTGAAATAATATCATATGCAGCCAAGGCTAGCCTTAAACTTGTGATCCTTCTGCTTGAAGCTTCCAACTTTTGTGAATACGGATGTACCTTCATGGAAACTTCAGTCTTTGGTTAAATACTGTTGACTCTGAGACCCCAGCTTTATACATCCTTTAAGCACCAGTATTTTACATAGATATTTTACCTAGAAGTAGTGTTTTAATTGCCAAGAACCTAACAGGACTTCAGTGTCCATGAGTGACAAAACATTAGTAAATCCACAATCATATTTTTAAACATTTATTTTATTTTGTGTGTAGGTCTGTGTGCCAGACTGTATGTCTGTGTACCGTGTGAATGTAGGAAACCTTGAGGTCAGAAGAAGATATAGGGTTTCTTGGAGTCTCAGGTGACAATAGCCACCATGTAACCACTGGAAACTGAGCTCAAGTCCTCTTCAAGAAGAGAGCAAATGATTTGAACAACGGAGGAATCTCTCTGTTCATCATAGTCACATTTTTATAGTATTAGAATGACAGCTTCAAACAAAGCTGTATCTGCTGGCATGGAAACTCTTGTCAGATAACACTACCACATGAGAAGTCATGGGGAAAATATGTAGGACAGTTCTGTTGATGTCAAACAATGTCCCTTACTCCTTCAAACTCAAAGACCATGGAAAATGTGTTGATGGCTGTGGGCCCAGCTCTCGTAGGTTCCCATTGGGTGGCAGGAGAGGTGTTAGAAGGGTGAGTGACAGAGGGCTTATTTTTAGCTATCTGTAATGTTTTATGATGATTTTTATTTATGCATAACAGCATAATTAAGTAAAAGGAAAGTAAAAATGATAACATTTACTATAAAAAACCCAAAACATTGAGAATACTTTTTAATAAACTTACCAGGAAATATATATTCCTTTTGGAAAGTGAAGTATTACATTTTAACTTTAATATTACATATTAAAGAACATTGATTAGGTGGGAAAACGTACCATGTTTTACATTAAATGATTTAATATAGCTTTATAGAGGTTGGTGCAAAACTAGTTAAAAGCCCATTGGAAATTAAACTTTGTTGATTTTGTTAATTAAAGCAAGTCCTCTACAAGGACAACAACAAAAGCCCAGGTAAGAATACCCAAGATATTCTTGAGAGGGTAGAGTGTGATGTGTAACCAGATACTAAAACTATTCTAAAATTTAGATAAGGAAATAGTAAGCTATTGGCCCACAATCAGACCAGAATATCCATTGAACAGAAGAGAAAGCTTCTTCGAATAACCAGTGCTTTTGGATATTGATGCGCGTGCACGTGTGTGTGTGTGTGTGTGTGTGTGTGTGTATGCATAAGTGTTTGTGTGTGCATATGTGTGCAAATGTGTGCACATATGTATATATGTGTGTATGTGTATATATATATGTATGTGTGCACATATGTGTATATGTGTATGTGTGTATGTGTATGTGGTGTGTATGTGTATGTGGTGTGTATGTGTATGTGGTGTGTATGTGTATGTGGTGTGTGTATGTGTATATGTGTATGTGTGTATGTAGTGTGTGTGTGTGTGTGTGTGTGTGTGTTGGTGACTCAAATTTGGCCTTCCTGAGCTTCTTCATTAGGCCCTCAGAGAGGAGCATTGTCAACTCCACCTCACTTGAGCTTCACAAAACAGATTAGTCTTGGTATTAGTCAGCCGCAGTGAGGAGATAATTACCTCTTGGTTGGGTTTCACTGGTACAGTGTTTTGAGGGACAAATGGCTTACATTCTAGTCTATAGCCCAGCCTCTTCCAGGAAGGTGCCTGTTGTAGAGAAAAGCATACATAGGAGTGAAGGAAGGCTTCTTTTACATGAACTTCAAATCTCCATTCTATAAACTATAACCTGTAATCTATGAACTATAACTATAAACTCTTTGATCTGGAAAATGTCCATAATCTGCCTCTAAAGTCCTAACCTCCACAGCCTGCCTAGGCCACATAACTTCTACAGCCTGCATAACTGTCTTTCCCTATCTGGCCTGCATAACCACCGCAACCCATACAGCCTGTGTAACCTCTATAGCCTACCTCATTGACATAACCTATACAGCCTTCACAACTCATATAACCTCTATAGCCTGTGAAACTGTCTTTACTCATAGAGCATGCACACCCTCTAGAGCATGCAAAACCATCTCAACCAATGCAGTCTGTATAATCACTTCAGCCTGCACATCTGATGTAACCTATAGAGCCTGCATAGCTGCCATGACTTCTGCAGCCTCTGGTAGTCTGGAGAGAATTCCATGCAATGTACTTTTGATCACTCTGAGCTCTCCTATCCTGCCCCCATTGGTTGCAGACTCTTGGAGTCTGGTGAACAGAGGAGCCTCAGGATGTGGCCTGCATAGTGGTAGGCATAAAGGCTGTAGAATTTGGTGGAGAAAGGTAGGCGGATCCAGGACTCAGCCGCAGGGTAGATTTTGGATACTTCTCTCATTCTTTGGCTTCTAATTTTAACATGAAAATGTTCTTCTGGGCACCTATTGTATGCCATTGCTCTGCCCATTTTATCACAGATTTAACATTAAGTTGAAAATAAATTAGTAATTGAACCATCCTCCCAAAAAACCTCAGACCAGCATTCATTCCTTCCTCCGTGCTGTTGGGTTTATTGGAAACAGTTGTGTTGTGACTGGAACAAACTGGGCTCTTGAAGTCATGTGGCTTGCACACCAAGAATCCCATAAAAATAACTTACTTTTTGTATTACAAGTTGACAAATTGCATATATTTCAATGCAGTTGCACGTAAATTCTTTATCAATACCCAGTGCTAAAGACAGGCTTTGTCTTCCTAACAATGTGAGATAACAAGTCTTTTGTTTAAGTCTCACAAATTCTTACTCAGTTAATTGGATCCCGAGTTCACTATAATGACTCAAATTCAGGCTTTGGTTAGCGTTGAGTATCTACTAGGATCAGGTGAGATCTCCTTGCTGCTGTTTTTCAGCAGGGTGTCATTGCCACTCTGTGCTGCCCTGGGGATTCAGTGCAATTGCATTAAATGTTTCAGAAGTGTGTGTGTGTGTGTGTGTGTGTGTGTGTGTGTGTGTGTGCGCGCGCACGCGTGCGCGCAGCGTGTATGCAATTTGATGAGAGAACTATAAAATAACTGTAAATACATACAGAGCTAAGAATAACCAAGGTAGTCAGGAGAAGACAATATCTGGGGACTGGCGGCTATGGGGTCAGAGGTTGAGAGTGCAAACACGGGAATGAGACAGCATTGCCAGCACAGGAAGACACTCTTGGTTTATTTCCGAAGAGGAATTACAGAGCCATAGGGCAAGTTGGTCCTTTTCAATAATTGGTGCTGGGATAATCAGAAATTTGGAGGGAAACGCCGTGGAATCTTCCAAAGTCACTAAAAGATCCTGAAATTGAACACCCAGTAGTTAGATGATGCTTGGGACTGGATGCACAGTGAAGAATATTGACAAAGGCCACAGTTGAGCATAGCTCAGATATAGATGTAAGCACATACATGATCCAGAGTTTTCTTCTGGGAGAACAGATCCAAGAATTTTATAGCAAGATCTCTGGCATACAGATTCTCCTGTGGACCATAGCTATCTCCTCATCCTGGGGGGCTTGCCATATTACCTCAAGGAGGATCATGACTTTATCCTGCCTGAGATCTTCCTTGTGTCTAACCAGAACCTGTAAAGGATCCTGAAACTGACCCAGGGTGAACTTCTGTCTTCTTGACACTCTCAAGCTTTACCACAGATGTTCTTTGCCATTATCTACCATCTTAACTGTCCCAAAGTTCATAGGTGAATCTTAAAACCCTTTTCCAGGCATAGGACTTTTCTAACACTTCTGTGGCATTGGCACAGTGGTTTATGAAGAAAGTTTGTAATCGACATAAAGGCCTTTGGGTTTTCTTCTTATGTGCTGTATCATTCCTTTTAGTCATGAACTATTGACTACATATGACCCCTGTACTAAAGGACAGAAGTCATGGCTAATTCAAAGGACACTTTATACTATTGTCACTCATGTCATGATTACAACCCCCTCTGACTCAGTCTGTAGTTGTGTCAAGTCCTTGGCAAATGTTTTATATCATCAATCCATTTCCATAGCCCTCCATGCCAAGGGTCAGGGTTAAGATCCCTGTCTTGCAGATTTAGAAGTTGAAGCATCCAAGATGAATGGCTTCCTCAAGATAACGCAGTCAGGAAGGAGCAAGGCCAGAGGACAAGCCCAACAGACTCCTATGCTGGAATCGCTCACATACTCTGCTTCTTATTACATTCAGAAGGAATCAATTACCGTGGAGACATTTTGAAATTCTGTGGAAATGGAATCCAATCTTGGTTAGCTTAAGTAGGAAAAACAACTCTTGGGCGGATATTGGGTGACTTTAAATACTGCTCCCAGTCCCTGGAAATGAGTTAAAAGAGTATGGTCAGGAACCAGGGCACCAGGTCAGGGGCAGAAAAACCACGCTGCTGCTTAGATGGGTTCTAAGCTACTCCTTGTCTGCTTCATGGGACTCCAAACTGTTTTCTGGTAGAAACGTCTACTTGGCCCACCTGAGGACACCTGTCCATGTCCCATCTGCCAAGACTGAGGAGAGGAAGTAACTGGATTCCTTTTGCTCTTGGCATGAGGAATTGAACTTGGCTTCTTGTCAGAACCCAAACTGAAGACTTCCTCACAGAAAGAAGTGGTCAGGCTGAGTAGCCAGGAAGTGAAGGAGTGTTCTCAGCTCTTGATCCTGTACCTGCTTGGAGAAGGCAGGTACAATCTTCTACACTAGCAGTTAGGAATGCCGTGTGCGGAAACCGGATGACTGCTATTAAATGGCCACTTTTTCTTTTTTTTCTTTTTGCACAGGAAATAAAAGACTCAGTTCAAATACTACTGCTGGACTATGCTCTAAGTTCAAATATTTCCCCTTGTGACTAAAATGGCCATAAAAATGCCCCACCGGAACCTAGAATTTGATAGCATTTATCTTTTTTCTTCCCAACTTCATCTGCTCTGAGTTCTGTAAGTCTCTCAGTGGCACTACTGAAAAGCCTTCTAACTTTTCTGCTCTCTTTGTGTTGATAACCATCTATTTACCAGTTATTAGCAGTGGCTGTGCTTTTCCACGCCTAGACCTGGCTCTGTCCTTACTGTTGCCCTTGTTCTGGCACGAATTCCTTTGTACCCAACAAAGCTTTCTCTCTCTGGTTGCTCCCTTTCCTGTGGCTACCATGCTAACCTGAAGCCCCCTTCAGACTCTAACACTTCCTGATGCGCCTGATTCATGGGGTGCAGCTCCTTGAGTTTGAATCTGAAGGCTGACTTAATCAGGCCCTAAAGTAAATCTCTAGCCTGGTTTCCCATAAACCAGTTTGATATGAACATATATATTTCTAGTAACACTGCTTGTTAATCTGATATCTAGATTGTAATGTATGGCCCCTCTTCTGGGTGTGATCACAGGATGCTAAGGGGAAAGTCTTTCAGTTCCACAGACGAAGACCCAGATCCACTCAGGGCCTTTCCTGGGGCTCTGATAAGTGTGACAGGGCTGGGTTTGAAACTCTTTTTGACGATCTTGGACTCTTGTTCTTTCCAGGACACCAGATCTCCTCTTTGCTCTGGCCATTTCAGTTCTCTCTGTCTGAATGCCTTTGCCCTTCCCTTTCTTCCTGTTTTCTTCCCCCTCTCTTCCCCTCTTCCTTTTCTTCCTCCTTCCCCCTTTCCTTCTCCTATTTTCCATCTCCCTTCTCAATGTTGTGACACAGGGTCCTACTCTAGAGCCAGTGCTGGCCTGGAGCTTACCAAGCTTGGAGCACTGTATGAGATGGGAGTAGATGGAAGCTTAGGACCACACTGGAGTAATCTCAAAAGGGACACTGGGACCTCAGGCTTTCCTTTCTGTGTACTTCTCTGGTGTCAAGAGGTGGACAGACCTGCTTTGTACACTTACTTGGAATGATGTAGTAAGTCACCCTAGACACAAAGCAAGAGGGCTAAGTAACCATGGACTGAAAACTCTGAAACCATGAACCAAAGTAAGTCTGTCCCAGTTAGGGTTACTCTTGCTGTTATGAAACACCGTGGTCAAAAGCAAGTTGGGGAGGGTCTATTTGTCTTACTTCCACGGTGTGGTTCATAATGGAAGGAAGTGAGGGCAGGGACTCAACAGTGTAGGAACCTGGAGGCAGGAGCTGACAGAGGTTATGGAGGGATGCTGCTCACTGGCTTGCTCCTCATGGCTTGCTTTCTTATAGAACCCAGGACCACCAGACCAGGGATGGCACCATCCACAATGTGCTGGCCCCTCCCACCTCAATCACTAACACACAGAGTAAAAGCAACACATGATTTTTCCAGGTGTCGCAGCTTTCAGAGTAGGGGTGGGTCCTCAGCAAAGAAGCAGCTTGACATAGTTGACTGGGGCAAGGGCCTGTGGTTTAAAGACTAGGAAGGAAATGGCAACACTGCCTTTTAAAGCCCTGTTTAAAAGTCAGTTATGCTCGATGTAAGCACTGTGGCTTCCCGTGTTACCTCGTGCGTGTTTTGTTAAATGGAATCTTGTGAACGGGCATGCCCTTCCTATTGAGACTGTGAAGATGTGGGGTGGTGGAACGTGGGTTCTTGTGAAGACACCTCTCCAAATAAGTCATCTGCTTTGCCACCTCAGGCCTCTAGTTTTAATAATGGGGCCCTCTGCTAGAACCACCTGGCCTCTAAGCCAAGTATGATTTTAAATTCCATCTAGATATTTTCTAGCAATGGTTGGAAACGCCAGTGGTATTGGTGGATGACACCATTCTTTCACAGAGGGCTGCATATAGTTTTACATGGGTAGAGCTTCTGCACATACAGATAACGTTTCCAAGTGCCACTGACGGGCTGAGGGGGTTGAAATTAGTGCGGTGCAGGCTACTGTGGATTACCTATTCCTTGAACAGGACTAGTGCTTTGAAAAGTACTTTGTCCCTTCGCTCAGCTGTGACTTTGGGATGACTTTGATGGCAAGTCCCTTTACTGAAGGGACAGAGCCTAGCAGGCCCTGTTGCACAGTGAATAATGGCTGTCAGCCGTGCTTTGGCTGCATCTCTGAGGAGCATCCTGTTTATCTGCCACTGTCAAGGTATGTTTATCAGGATCTGCCTTCTACAGTGCAGTCTTCCCTCTTGCTTGGGAAAGCTGTTAATTAAAAAAGAAATAGAGCTGCCACAAGTGAATTATTGAGTTCTGGGCTTATCTCGCGAGGACTCTACCTGTTGTAGATGTCATTATCACAGGGGGGAGGGGAGGGACTGCAGCCAGAGTCTTCCAGCTGCCACAGACTTGCAACAGAGCTGCACAGCTTTCACAGATAACGTAATCCTGTATCTGAGAGGGAAGGGATGTATGACAATCTCTGCGCTCCTTCCTGTCACTCCTCTGATAGGATCAGACTGGAGGGAAAGGCCTCCTTACTCAGCCTTCTAGGTCTATTTACTGAGAACCTACAAGGTTTCTATGTTCCATTTTCTGAAACCCGCTGTCGTTGCTCACACACTCTGCTGCTGCTAATCCAGAAATCTGAGAGATTTTAATTTTAATTTAATTTAGCATTCAATTTAGCATCTGCCAGATTCACTCTCCCAGGAAGAAGTGTGTTGTCTTTGTTTCTGGCTGTACCTTGCTTTTATTTTCATTCTCTGCCACCTGCACTTTCCTCCCTGCCATGGCAAACATTCCTTTTCTATATCTGTACCTTCTCATTCTGTTTTCTTCCTTACAGTACAAAGACTTTTATATTTTCCTGTTTATATACCAAGTGTTTGCTTACAATCTGAATGTCATCTGGGTTCCTTTATTTTATGTTTCTATTTTAAATTGTTTTTTTGAGATTATAATATTATATAATGCCCTTTATTCTTTCTTCCTCCAAATCCTACTCTTCCCTGTTCTCTTTCAAATTCATGTCCTTTTTATTTTTGCTGTTATATGAATATATGCATATATATACATACATATATATATATTATACACACACATTTGCAAGCACATAAATACAAGCTTGTCAGTCTATATAATATTACTTTTATGTATGTGTTCAGAGATGATCACTTGGTTTTGGGTAACCACTCGTCATGCTTTTCCCTGGGGAAGACAGTTTCTCTTGCTTGCTCTCAGCATTCCTTAGTGGCCTGTAGTTCTTCGGGTAGGGCTTAGGCCTCTGCTGCCCCCACTCTTGTTATCCTTCCTGCTTTCCATGGTAGCATGTCTGTTAAGTCAAGGTTGTGTTCCCTAGGAATGTCAGACATTATACTCATAAAATCTCACTATATGACTGCTGAACATCTAGATATGTATTTATATTTAACAATGTCAATTCAAAGAAAGGTTTCTTATATCTCTTATTTAAATACCACTTATTTAAACTAGAATTCCATTTACTCATTTTTCCCTCTTTTAATTCTTTGATTCTCAAAAAACAAACAAACAAACAAACAAACAAACAAACAAACAAACGCTTGCTTTCCCTTGTTGTCTTAGCCCCGTTTTCTTTTGGTTTTCTTCACAAGCCAGTCCAGGAATATAGGCATGGAATCCATTTTCCATCTGGGATTTGTTTATACATTCATTAAGTGGCAAGTACTTGATATATATTTTTGCAAATATTTCATGCTGGGCATTGTAGGTGTAATCATTTATCAAAAACTATTTGGACATGTATTTTAAATGTCAGCAGGCTTGAAGAAGAGAAAGTGTGATGTTCAGTGCTCTGTGACTGAAGGTGGGTCTCCGAACCAACAGGGGCAACTTTACTTGGTGCCTCCTTAGAAGGCCAGATGTTCACATCCCACCCGAAGCCCCTTGAAATGGAGTCTGTAGCATGAGTAACCTCTGTGCCTCCTAATAGTAAGGAAAGTGTGTGCAAGTGCATGGTAACATTCATGCTGCTGTTCAATTCAATTACGTGCTAGTGATGGCTAAAAAGGCACACAGGTTGTAGCACGGGTTTTCTCTCAATGGTGAGAAGCGCAGTTGGATTCCCAGGCTTCAACGCTGGCCTGACAAGGGCTACAATTCACTTATTTGCAGTTCAACAAATCAGCTCTGACTGCCTCTCTGTGTGATATAGGAAAAAGTGAAGAATTGCCCTTGGTATAAGCCTGCTTTTAGCAGGAGGCACAGGAATCAATTTTTCAACTATTGAAACTGTTCTGAGGTCATAAAAAGGAACCAAGTACTGACACACACTGTGACATGGCCGTGCTGTGAAAGGACCATGCACAGTCACAAAGACCACATAAGATCCCTTTAATATGAAAGGTCAGGATAGCAAAATTCATACAGAAAGAAAGTTGGGCATTAGCTTAAGACCAGAGGATGGAGGGCAGGGTCAGAGAGGCAGCCAAAGTACACAAGACTTTTTTTAAGGTGATAAAAAGTTCATGGAGGGGTTGGGGATTTAGCTCAGTGGTAGAGCGCTTGCCTAGGAAACGCAAGGCCCTGGGTTCAGTCCCCAGCCCCGAAAAAAAAGAAAAAGAAAAAAAGTTCATGGAATTGACCGGTGATGACTTTACCATTCTCATTTAATTGTATGCCTGAAATTGGTGCATGATATGGTGTGTGAATAATATGTGAATGTCATGCAGGATGTGGGTTCTAATATGGTGAAGTGATATAATATAACTAAGTAATTATAAATTATTTGGGGGGCCTGTGGAGGAGTATTGCATGCTATGGCTATGTCATGGAAGCTTCAGGCCTGGGCAGTCTCCTTTGTCTGTCTGCCTCTATAGTTAATTTAGGCATAGATGAGGGAATGGTGAGAGCAGGATGAGGGAGGAGACCTCGCGCTTGAGGCTGAACAGGTGGCTTTGCCAGAAGTTATTGAGACCTGGTATGAGTTGAGGAGGGGCATGTCACGAGCGAGATTAGCAGAATGACAGGGCTCGGGTCACAGGGGACAACTATGACATAAGATTTTATTTTCACCTACCCCACTAGATGAAAATCATGCCTGACATTATTATTGGGTCCAAGAACCTGTGACTCGATAGGGCACAGGCTCCATGGGAGAACCTACCACTATTATTCTGCTAAATGGTTCCACCAAACTGAATTCTAGTGACTTATTTCTACATCCATAGATCAGTGCCTCTCTCAACTCTCATCAGAGAGACTTCTTTTGAAGTAGATGACAACACAGAGATCCACAGCTGGTCAACATGCAGACAATACGACATTGTAACAGTGACCAGCCCTAAATGGAACATCTGTATCACACCTGTCTTCTGAAATCTCAGAGATCATTGAGGAAGAGAGACTGCAAGGATTTCAGAAGAAGAGACAGTGGGCAACCATGATGGAACAATGTTTCTAGACGCAACGAGAAAGTTGCAAGTATAAACTCACAAGTGCTTGCAATACACAAAGGCTTGTGCAAGGTCAAGGCAGACACAGTCCAGCATGGGAGGGGCAGGGATCATTAAGTCCCACACTAACTGAGGAGTTACTGGCTACTGATCTTGGTGTGGGAGTCTGTTTTCCTTATGGATGAGAGGCTACTCATGTTTTAGTAGACAGACTAAACCCAAACACCTACAGACAATACTAAGTGGACTCAGTGTGTTTGAAAAATAGAAAAACAGAAGTATATGAAGTTGGAAGGGAAAAATGGCGGGAATGTGTAGGAGAATGTTAGGGCACAGAATGGATAAGCGTATTAGATCAAAACAGATGTATGCACATACATAATTCTCAAACAACAAAAAATGGAAAAGAAGAAAATAAGACTTTAATTTCTAGAGAAAAACAATGGGAACAGTGGAGAACTTCAATAGGTGGGCATGATTTGTGCTCTAGATTTATTTTTCTAGATCTCCTGTTTTTGGGCTGATCCACGTTTGATTAAAATAGAGAAACTGAGAGTTACATCACCCACTTTCCTGTTCCTCAGTCCTTTGAATTTGGACTGATCTATGCTACTGGTTTTATCATCCCCAGCTTGCAGACGGCATGGGACTTCTCGGTATCTATAATCATGTGAGACAATTTCTATAACCGTTTCTCATTTGTCTGTGTGCACGTTGGTTCGGTTTCTCCGGAGGACTCTGGCTAGTATTGTGTATGCTGATATTATGATGACTGTTTTTCCCTAGAAGGCTCAAAGTAAGTAATTAGAAAATTGCTTCCTAGAAGCAAACAGCTGGTCTTCCTTTTGTGTCGGCAACTCCTCCCTCCCTCCGTCTGCTGTCTTCAATCCATGGATTCCACCTCTGGATATACATCAACCCTGTGACTACTGTGGTGAGTCTCACTGCTTCTCACCAGGGCTGATGTAAAATTTTCTGTCCACTGCATCTACCCATTTCCAGGTCCTGACTTCTTTGATGTCAAAGATGATTTTAAGAGAAAACCATAGCCCACTTCTATATCAAAGAACCGTCAATGGCCAGCCTCACCTGTCTTATTTCTATATACACCTTTCAGAAACTCCCAAGTTTTGCCCGTGGACATTTCAACTCTGGCTTTCTCTTGTTTGCTTGCTTTCTTTTGTTCTCAGTCTGAGACACATTTCCGGTTCCCTCCCTTTCTTCTTTGGAAACCTTCCTTAATGTCTTCAGACTGCCAGGGGCTTCCTCTCCTTTGAGAACGGCACAGTCTTTCTAATTAGACCCTGTACTTTTGCTGCCAACTATTATCCCACAGAATAGAACATGCTATCAGTTCCTCGTAAATTTACAACATAGAACTCAACATTCCAGTAGGTGAGAAACCTACTTCCAAGACCCAAGCCTGAACCGTATTCTGTGTTCCACAGGAAAACAAAATGGGTTTGGTATGGACTTACTATAGCTTGCCTTACTGAAAAATACAATTTCAAAGTAAAAGGAGAGGCAGATTAAGCTCGGGAAGATGGCTCAGTTGATAAAGTACTTGTTGTACATCTGGGTCCTCAGCACCCACACAAAAAGCTGGGTGTGTTGTGCCCAGCAGTATCCTAGCACTGGGGAGACAGAAATGGGCAGATCCCTGGAGCTAACTGACTAGGTAATCTAGTCAAATCAGTGAGTGCCAGGGGCAGTGGGAGAGCCCATCTCAACACATGAGGTGGGGCCTGACAGAGGGAGAAGCTCCACGTTAACGTCTGGCTCCATGTGTCATGCATCTGCACACTCCCATGAATGCACACATGCTACATACGACACATACACCGAATACAATTTACGACAATTTCTGAAAAGCCAGAATTTATACATTTATTTTAATTGCAAATTTAACATTTCAAAATGCATTCACGGATGGAGACGCCTTGTGGTTGGTCACCCACTTGGTCAGTCTGCATTCGCAGTTGCTATATTCACGCATGCTCTCCCTGTGTGCACTTGGTGTGCATACTTATTTATCCCTGCTTTAAAATATCAAGTGTGAAAAAGTCACTCACACACAATATTCATATCGATTCTGTGTGGACACCCTTATTTAGTCCTATTTAAAATAGAAAAATGTGTATAACAGTATATTGAAGTGTCTTCTCATGATTTCAAACTCGTTTGTTAGCATAGGTTGATGTCTCCACTCCATTGCCTTTCTTCCTTTTGTCATACCTGAGTAATTATATTGAAGCATATGCTATTTCATTATGAATATCCTTTCTTACTGCTTCTTCTTTATATTGGCATTATATCAGTAGGAATTTCATATTAGGACAAAACGGGAAATAGTATCAAATATTAACAGAGAGAGTTATTTTATATCTTCCTGGGAGTTAATAAATAAATGTCTGTTCATCTTAGACAGGGGTCTGGAAACAGACCAGAAATGTTACTGCACCCAACTCCTGCATGGGGAAGTTGTGGGTGTGGCTTTCAAAAGGGTGGGTAACTTCTGGGCAACAGAATCAACCTAAAGCCTACCAGGCAGGGGTAAGGTCTCACACAGGTCCCTCCCTGGAGTTCCCTGTTCACCTTCCACACAGCTCACAGAGGAATTCTTCCCTCTCAGCACCTGTTTACTTTTTATAGTGTCGTGGGGGAGGGGAGTGTAAACTTGTAAGTTTTGTGAGCATCCTGAGCCCAAGGTCCCTCCTCCCTTTAGGAGCGGGTCTTAGGTTCTGAGGGATTAATTGTCCAATAAGGGCACAGCCTCGGGAAAGAACAATGGCAGCTTTTTATTGAGACAGTGTCTCCCTAAGTTGCAAAGGCAAGCACTGAACTCCCTGTGCAGCTCAAGCTGGTCTTGAACTCCCCTGCCTCAGCTTTGCAAGTGCTAGGGTGACAGGGATATGCCACTAGGGTTGACTTACATTAAACACATAATCTAATACTCCATTCTGCTGACTTTTCTAAATTAAACATTTTAATGACTTCTTAAATCCTTTGTTATTTCCTGTATTCTGTCATTATTTTTCCTGGTGGTTGAAGAGATTCAAGAGAGTTTTAGTGACTGGGGCGACATGGCAGGGGCTTCTGAATGAGAAGTGTCACATCCTGGTCCTAATCAGATAAAGATCTGGTCTTGGGGCATCCAGCCTCTGTCATTAATACACTGGGGTCAAGACCATGTTCTTGGGAGTCCCCAGGTCTCACTTTTATGTGTGCGTGGTGTGCATGTGTGAAGTAAAAGACATGCACTGGCTCATCTTGGTGGTTTTCCATTTGTCCTGATAACTGTTCCCCTGTAAGAACTTCCATACATACACATTCATTTAAGGGTCCCCTATCACCTGGTAGAATTCTTACTTAACGGAAGAGTTAGACATTTAAAATGCAACAAAAATAATAAGACTTGCTCAGGAAAAGGCGACTTTAGCAAACCGAGGACAACTGGTTAGGCACCTTTTCCCTAATGGGGCTCTTTGGGGATTGCAGTTTCATACTGTTCCTGTGGAAATAGGACACACACACACACACACACACACACACACACACACACACACACACACACACGAAGACAGAGTAAACTCCAGTCTTGGTATGATTAGATTAAAAGCATAGGATGTGAAGCATACACTGCGTGGTTTTTGTTTTGTGTTCTAAGTACTGAGTGTCTGAAATGGTCCACCTACCTTCTGAAGCAGGCCACGCTCATGCTCCAGTGACGTTTGTAGGTTTTTCTTGTGTTAGATCCAAAACCATCATGAAGTCCCTCTTTGAAGCAGCCACTGTTACAGGGCCACTGCTGCTCTGTGGGAGTTAATCCAAGTAGCAGTTGAGTAGTGACTGAGTGCTTCAGCTGGAACCTAGGTGATCTTAAACTTGGCCTAGGGAGTGCGTTAAAAGCTATTAATCTTGAACAAGAAATTGCTGGGAATGTACTCCCAGAGCACCTGGGAGTCTGCCGTGTCAAGGAGAAAGAACGATTGCCTCTGCTGATCTCAGAGGAGACACACAGGGGACTGGCCTGAGGTGGTGACAAGGCCGTGTTGGTGTGCTTATACTCTCAGCTTTGGTCTTTTGTCTTCTAAGAGAGGATCCCACCACAAGGCTGGCTTTTGTTAAACCTGTCTCAGATGGAAATCCTTCATGTTCTGTGATGCTGATGGATGGAGTAAGTGTCTGACCTTGGAAGGAGCCCAGTCGTGTTAGTTTTGGCCTTGTAGTGTGAAGCCATCTGGGAAATAAAATGAGTGGAGCTGACTGGAAGTGCGAGCCCAAGCCAAGGCTGTTCAAGGAAGGTGCGAGAAGGCTGAGATGGCGTCCCTCTGCGTGCCTCCAGCTCTCAGACTTGGAAAAGCAACAGAAATTGTGTTGTCACATGTGGGGAAACAGGCTTCATTTATAGGCATTTAATAAGGTAGATTTCCCCAGACCCTCTTCCATGGCCTGGAGCTGGCTGCTTAGGAAAGTGCATGGAGCTATGATGAGATCCCAGGGGAGCCAACCTGGCAGAGCCTGGAATGGAGTTCCCAAGACTTGAGGCATTACAGTGTTCTGGAGACAAGGACTAGGAGGTTGTGGAGAGGCATGTTGTAGAAGGAAGGAAAGAACAGTGATAGCAGTACTTGGGAATGGTGAAGACTGAAATCAGAAAATGCAAGGATGACACCAGGGCCACGAAGGTAGGGAAAGAAGAGAGAAAAACCATTAAATAAATACCCTCCCTCTCTTGTCAGCTGCTATTGGCCCCAGGGATGGCACAATGAGGTCATCCACCTCTCTCTGGTAGGAAGTAGATAACCAGGCATCTGTAGCTACTCTGTTTCCTGGTGAGCAGCGTCCTCTGGGTGTAAGGATACCTGAAAGGATTTTCATAAGGCCCTACCACACCCGTCTATGTCCCTGGCCTAGCAGCACCTTCTCCTCGAATCTCTGCCTCTTCTGTCATGTCCTAGCCCCCCTGACTTGTCTGAGCCTCTCTGTTGTATCTGAGCCCCTCTATCATGTCCTAGACCCTCTGACTTGTCTGAGCCCCTCTGTTGTGTCTGAACCCCTCTGTCATGTCCTAGCCCCCCTGACTTGTCTGAGCCCCTCTGTCATGTCCTAGTCCCCCTGACTTATCTGAGCCCCTCTGTTGTGTCTGAGCCCCTCTATCATGTCCTAGACCCTCTGACTTGTCTGAGCCCCTCTGTTGTGTCTGAACCCCTCTGTCATGTCCTAGACCCTCTGACTTCTCTGAGCCCCTCTGTTGTATCTGAGCCCCTCTGTCATGTCCTAGCCCCCCTGACTTCTCTGAGCCCCTCTGTTGTGTCTGAGCCCCTCTGTCATGTCCTAGCCCCCTGACTTGTCTGAGCCCCTCTGTTGTGTCTGAGCCCCTCTGTCATGTCCTAGCCCCCCTGACTTGTCTGAGCCCCTCTGAACCACAGCGCTGGCTGACCTCTGCTGAGTATCTGATTCCTTTCACTTTGCTCATCTCACTAGCATAGCTCCAGTCCATAAACATCTCAGATTGAGTAGAATAATACAATACAAGCTTCGGTTGCTCTGCCCCAGTCTATGTTTGTTTTTTTATAAACCATGGGAAAGAATTATGTTTATAGGTATGTAGATACAAATATAAACATGCATACCATGCACATGTGTGTGTGAGTGTGTGAGTGTGAGTGTATGTGTGTGAGTGTATGTGAGTGTGTGTGTGTGTGTGTGTGTGTGTGTGTGTGTGTGTGTTGGATGAAAACTGAAGGAGGACTATTAGCCTAGAGGAAGGGGGACATGTAGCAGGGGGATAGGACCGGATGGTAAAAGGGGTGTAAATAACACTGAGGGACAACATACATGTATGAGAATGCCATAATGAATCCTGACAACTTGTTTGAAAACTTAAAAATAGTAAAAATAAAATAATATAGAAAACACTAAAATATGATTGACAGTATAAGGCACTCCATTTGTGATAAAATACTAAAATAGAAATAAATTATCTTTCTTTGGTCATTGTTACTGTTTGAGACAAGACCCCATTTTGGAGGCAGCCTGGCCTTGGACTTCTGCCCATTCTCCTGCCTTAGTCTCCCAAGTGTTGGAATCATAGGCATGCAATACCATGACCAGCTGTTTCATTTTTTTCTAATTAATAAACTAAATTTGTTTTCTTTCCACAACTGTGCATAGCCTGTTCCTTTCAGGAGACCCTGGAGTGCACTTGACACGTAATGGAGACCCCTCCTGGGCCAGAGCTATACTTGGCAGTACTCTTTCTCAGTCTCTCTTACTAGCCTTTCGCTCTTGGTGCTAGCCTTCCTCCACCTTACTGCTACTCAGAACCTACGGAGACCAAGTTTTGGCTCCCCAGGCCTGGGTCAGACATATTTGGGAAGCTTGAGCACTGGCTTCCTTGTTTTCCTGACACTACCAGGTCTCAGTGATGCACGCTGAGCTAGTCTCACACTCTTCTGAAGGGAGGCATTCCACACAGTGGCTGTCCAGTCAACGACAGATAGAGCGGTAGTGATTATGAGGGGACATCCCTGGGGGATGCGACTTCTTAGAAATTGGAAAAGTCTGTGACTCTGAGAAACACGAGGCTGCTGACATTGCAGAGGAGGGCAGGAAGCTCCGTCACGGTGTCATTGACTCTAGTGAAGTCGACATGCACACAGCTAGGTTGATGTGTAGTCAAAATTTTATTTTTGGTTAAACTTGTGAAAAAGTTCGTTAGCATTTGAAGGAGGACAGTAAGCATTAGTCCTGCCAGATTACTGAAAATACCATTGGAATGACTATCAAAAATCCTTAAAATTTATCCGATTTCCTATATTTTCCTCACATGCTGATTTGCAAATAAAACCAGCCCCAGCAGGTCCCTGCTGTTGCTACAAGGATAGGTCAATGATAATGTATTTAGCTGAAGAAAATAGCCATATGTTAGGCATTTGAACAGCTGCTGAAGAGGACAGCATGCTAAAGAGGGTCAGCCTCTGCCACACCCACATGAGCTCATCTGGGACCGCAGCCCCAGTTTCACCCCCTTAGCAGCTGTCAGGGAAGGGATGCACTTCCTTCACAGAACTGTTGTGCTCCCTGGAGGCATGGCGCCAGGGCAGACCAGGCCTGGAGCACACGGTATCTCCTTCAGGACAGCTCAGCAGGGTCTCACTGTGTTTGCTGTGCTCTGCTTTTGATACCAAGGCGAATTTAAAGCGTTTATATAAGAAAAGCAAACCTGTGTCATCTTTGTGAACTCTGATATCTTAGAGCTTTAATGGCATAGCTTCGGGCAGGAAGGGGGGTCCTTCGTAGTTGGATGGTCATTCAGTGATGGCAATGAATATTTGTTTTGAGTAGGGAAATAGGCATGTCATGGTGCCAGATGCTTCCTAAGTTATGGCCTGATCTTTGGCAAGTGCAACATTTCCCTTGGGGGAGAAAGAAGAGGAACAGAATAAGGGAAGGAGAAGGAAGGAGAAAGACAAGAAGGCGGTTTGGAGATGCCGTTTGTCTTCATAGTACACTTCCTGGGGATTTTTATTTGTTTCCTCTCACATCAGAGGCCCAACTGTCATGCACAATGTTAAAGCTTTGTGCTTTGCTTTAGTTGAAAGAAATTTCACATCCAAGCTCCAAGTTGGCACTGTGTTCTGAATCTTGGAACAGTGGCTTCACAACCAGCTTTGTGTTCTGAAGTCGTTTTCCAAATATATAGAGCTTTTGCTCTGAGTTGGAATGCACACAAACACATTGAATGCATTTATGTGTTTAAAGAATGATCATCGACTCTTTCCTGCCCATCTGGCACTGTTCTAGAAGCTGGGGGGAAGGGGGAATGGTGGCGAAATGTTGTTATTCTATGACAGAGGTGTGTGTGTGTGTGTGTGTGTGTGTGTGTGGGTCCTGAGTTCAAAATGGTGCACATAAAGAAATAAATCCGTAAGTAAATTTCAGATATTAAGTGCAAGAGGGAAAATAAAGCAGGTGAATGTGTCAGGGTCTCAGTAGGGTGTGAGGTTTACTCAGATTCTAAGATGTGGATAAAAGCTAACACTTTGTTTACAAAAGCAATAGTACAGACAAGGTAGGGAAACTTAGGCATGTATGCAGTTCTTGACAGCTAGTAGCCCAGGCAAACCCAGAAGCCTGGGTGTAAGAATCATAGGCCAGGACAGACCATGAAGGGGGGGTGGTTTCTAAGACTCTGCCTCAGCCCCTATTACCACAGGACAGGAATGGAGGAAGAGTGTCTCTAATCTCACTGGTAATCCCACTGTTCTAAGCCACTGGAAGTCAGATAGCCATAGAGACACAGGACATAATCCATTCACACAGCTCCAGTTTCTAGGGCACAGGGCAGCAGCAGCAGGAGTGTGCACTTTAGAGGTGTAAATATGGAGGTGTTGAGCAGCAGAGGAGGTGGGCCCTCATGTGGTTATAGTGATCTAGGCTAGGGGTGCGGTTTTACGTGAATCAGGAATAAGTGTTAGCAGCTGGAGAAATAGCTCAGTGGACCAGCGCTAGCCATGGACGTGTGCACATCAGAATTAGCTCCTTAGTATCTGTGTAAAGGTCCAGTGGTGCGGTTACTTACCTGGAACTCCAGAGCTCCTGGCCAGTGACCCAGTCAGCCAGTCCAGCAGAATCTTGAGCTCCAGGTTCAGTGAACAATCCTGCCTCAGTGCATAAAGTGGACAGCAACCCAGGGAGACTTCCAACAACAACCAGTATGTATGTATACTCAATTACATGTGCTCACACACATGCAAACACACTTGCGTATATTATACATGTTCATATAATTAATATACTTTTTGGAAACATATATATATATATATATATATATATATATATATATATATATATATATATTAGACCTCTGCACTCTATGCCTTGGATCTGGAAGTTGAGGAAATGTTCTTTTGTAGCAAGTATAATTGAAATTGAGCCAATGATAGATTGTTAATTGCTGGAGAGGAAGAAGGAAATGCCTAAGAAATTAAAAATGCCATGGGCCCAAAGGCACATTTGGGACATATTTCAGGAACAAGTTGACACCGTGGTGATGATATTGTAATCTTTTCGGAACCTGTGTAATTTAGAACAATTCTCTTTTCATCTGCACTTGATTGTGTGTGTAGACTTGATATCCGTTTATCCTGGTTAGCTTTCTTCCTCCCTTTCTATTTCTTTCCTTTGGCTTCTTTTTTCTGCTTTCTCAACGAACACTGGCTGAACACCCATAGCTGATCCTGCACAATTGCAATATGGAGGCAGTAAGTCACTGCAATGGAAAGGTCAGGCAGGGGTCTGAGTGTCAGTGCTGCAAAGTGCTTGAGTCATTCATCGAGGTGATGAGAACAGCTGACAGGACTGAGCAGTCACTAAATGGCAGAAGGGCCTCTTAGGGGGACTTGGTTTGTCTTACAGGATTCATGAGCAGCTTAGAAGATGGATTGCTAGAATGGTAGTCCACATTTTGGTCTTGCAGAGTTTTACTGGGGAACTTAGTTCTTTGCTGAAGTATTATGTTGTCCACTATATGTGTATGAGATTTTAACTTTGTATAATTGAGTATCTCCTTAGTGAACAGACAATAGAAATCAGTGTGTGTGTGTGTGTGTGTGTGTGTGTGTGTGTGTGTGTGTGTGATTTTCTTCTTTTGGTGGGAACATTTCCTTTTCTTTCTTCCTGGAATCTCAGTGCTTTTTTTTTTAATCTCAAAAATATATTTTCTATGAAAATAGTCACTTCAAATGTAAGGATACAAAGGTTTTTTTAAATTTATTTATTTATCTAATGTATATGACAACATTGTCCTTGACACACCCGAGGAGAGCGTCAGATCCAATTATAGATGGTTGTGAGCACCAGTGGAAGGGGAAGCCCTGGGTCCTGCCAAGACTGAACTCCCAGTGAACGTGATTGTTGGGGGGAGGGTGGTAATGGGGGGAGGGTGGGGAGCGGAAGCCCATATAGAAGGGGAAGGGGAGGGGTTAAGGGGATGTTGGCCCGGAAACTGGGAGAGGGAGTAACAATCAAAATGTAAATAAGAAATACTCAAGTTAATAAAGATGGAAAAAAATTGTGCCTAATTAGAAATTTTGTGGTTTTTATTTTTCTTTCTGGGAACTAAATTTATCTCAGAACTCTTAAATGTTTTCATTGGAACTTTAGCGTAGTTTAAAAAAATAAGCTACCATAAAAATAGTCACTTTGTGCTATAAAAGGGTCTTCTAACTTCCTTAACATAGAAAAGTTATAGATTGTTTTCTATGCAAATTTTTACTAAAATTCCTAAATTTCTAAAGAGTTTTGGCTCTGGTCTATTTAAATTTGTTCATTAACCATAGATCAGGCACCATCATAATATTTAAATTAGAGGAATCATTGGTTTGCAAATGAGATATTGTTAATGTGATTTTAAATGATCTAGTTAAATGTATTTCACACATGAGTATTCTAAATTTGCATTTTTATTACAAAGATTCTGGAATCTAGATATGTCAGAAGTTAATATTCAAGGTGTATTAGCATTAACTTTCTTACTTTAAACTTGTTCTTGAAGGTTAACTTTATATTAAATATATGCAGATCTGAAAGATAATTATCAGAGCCTGGAAGGGACTGCTTATGTGTGGGCCACAAGGGAAGGGTGGTATTTGATGTGTTGCTTGGAACAAAAGGGAGGGTTCAGCTTCTAAAATTCTCAATTTGAAAAGGGACAGGAAGAAATAGGGGCAAGCAGAAAGAGTATCTTCACAGGAAAGCAAGGGGACAGACTTTTGCCCTGCCCCACCAGCCTGGGATAGCCACTGTGGAACAAGTGGCTTAGTAGGCAGGGTTTGTCAACACGCAGACCATGATGGACTGTGGCAAAGCTTGTAGGAAGTAGCATCAGAGACCAAGGGGACCGCTTTTCAGGAATGTTCCACTCACATGGCTGTGGATTATCAGGGTGTATGCTCTTGGCACATAGCAGGAGACCACAGCCTGTGTGTTCAGAGGGAATGGTGTGAATGCTTTGAAATATGTACCTGGGAGTGTTGCACATTCTTCAGAATTAAAACAAGAGCAACAAACCATCACCAAATTGTTAACAGGGAAAAGGTTTTATATGTATCTTCTGGGATCAGTTAGACAAGTTTTAGTCTCTATTTAGAGTTGCTACACAGCCTATGCCACTGCTGTGCTCCTCAAGGCTCTGAGGTTTTGCTACGTGAGGCAAGTAAGAGGTGGTGTAAAAAAAGGAAGAAACCAAAACAACTTTCCACATCGGCTGAATGGGGACCAGGTATGAGAAACTAAGGAAACGAGAGCCTAAGGTAGGCTCATTCATCCAACTCTTACCTAGTTTCTGCGTTTGGGAAGCCCTATAGGAGAAGGATCTGCAAGCCTTCAATCCAAAGCAGTTGGATCCTTTAGGCTCAGAAATTGCATACATTAAGTGCCTGTCTCGGCAAACTCAAGTATCCATGGGCGTTTTACTTCATGTCTCATTGCAAACCGCACCACACGTCGGGCCACTTCAGGACTATTGAGTGCCTTGGAGTGAGACTGCCTTCACTATTTTCTGTTGCATCTGGTCTCCAATACATTCACAGGGAAAGAATTGTCTGTGCCTGATATGTTCAGTCTCTTGGGAGAGATAAGTCCCCAGAGTGGGGTACACTGGAGTAGTGTGACTATGACCTTCCCACCACAGTCACTATTATCCTAGGTCCAAGATCAGCAGAAACTCTAATGTATGCAGTCGAGTACAAACTGGGACGTTAGCAATGTTGAGCCACAAAGAGTGCTGCAGCTCAGAAGAGATTTGTTTTCCAAAAGAAAATGTAATACATGACTCCTCTGAGAGTAAACTGTGTAATAGGTTTGTCAGGAATCCAATAGAGTTTCTAGGAGTAAGATGTAATGAGACAAAGGGATTTAGTCATTAACATCCGTGTGTGGGATTGGTTCTCACTAGAAAAACATGGCGGGGTATCATTTACACTTTAGCTATAATAGAGTAACAGATATTGGGCTTGCCCCTCCACTCTAAACAATATAAAACCAAACAGACTATGTGAGACAACTATTTCCAGGTGCTGGGCAGTAGGCTGAGCAGGACTGGGGCCTTGAAAGAAAAGCAGCTTAGGAGATGAGTCGTTGTCTGTTTCAGTGACTCAGGGTGTTTTCTGATTTTGGGGAGATGTGTTGAGGCTCCAGCCAAATGGTGGTCTTGTTGACAATGAGGATTCAGTGTGGCTAAACTTTGGGAAAAGAAGGTGACTGGAAGAGCCCCTAGATCAGTGTGACCCTTTGCTGTAGTTCTGAGGCCCAGGTTTGCCCTATACAAATGTGGACAAGCTGTTGCTTTGTAGAGAACAGCTAACTCTGAGGTCTGGAGCTTGTCCGGTGCTTCAAGATGTTGGAGTTCCATCCCTGAAGTCAAAAGCCCTTCCTCAACAACTAAGCTGCTCTTTCAAGATTATAAAAAGGCCATACCCTAGGACTAATCCTTCAAGTAAGAGGCATTATCCTAGGACAAAATGTCAAGTCTATAAAGGAAAGCAATATAATTTAGGATATTTATATCACACAATGAACCAATATAAGTAATATATCACACGATATAACCAGTGAACTCTATAACATAGACACATAAAGAACCAGAAAAATATGATTGATTATCAGACCTTGAGCAATAGGAACCCACCCAAATAACAACTGTCAGATTTATCAGATGAGGACCTTTAAGCAGCCATTTAATTGTGTTCAATGGTTTGAATGAAATAATGGCTCTAATGAGAAGCAGCATGTTGAAGCTAGCATACATCAGACACTACAGAGAGCGTCTAAGTGGAAATCTAGAAGCAAAGAGGCTGATATCTGGGATAAAATTTCTAATCTGAATAACAGAATGAGTGATGGGTCAAGTAGACAAAGACAAGAAGAAAGATAGGAAGACAGATAGACAGACAAGGAAATAACCCCAACAACATTCCTCTTGACACATAAGGACCCATAGAATCTCTTATCAAACAATGAAGAACACACAAAGGTAGCAAGGTCACACAGGATGTTCACTGTAGGTCACAAAAGTCTCAAAATACTGGAGTTACTGGAGACATGGACTATGTGCAATGAGCACACAGATTTAAATTCGACCAGCCTTAGAGAAAAGCCAAGTGCTCCAGAGTCAACGGACAATCTTTTGTTTTTCTCCATCTTTATTAACTTGAGTATTTCTTATTTACATTTCAATTGTTATTCCCCTTTCCGGTTTCTGGGCCAACATCCCCTTAACCCCTCCCCCTCCCCTTCCTTATGGGTGTTCCCCTTCCCATCCTCCCCCCCTTGCCGCCCTCCCCCCAACAATCTAGTTCACTGGGGGTTCAGTCTTAGCAGGACCCAGGGCTTCCCCTTCCACTGGTGCTCTTACTAGGCTATTCATTGCTACCTATGAAGTCAGAGTCCAGGGTCAGTCCATGTATAGTCTTTAGGTAGTGGCTTAGTCCCTGGAAGCTCTGGTTGCTTGGCATTGTTGTACATATGGGGTCTCGAGCCCCTTCAAGCTCTTCCAGTCCTTTCTCTGATTCCTCCAACGGGGGTCCATTCTCAGTTCAGTGGTTTGCTTCTGGCATTCGCCTATGTATTTGCTGTATTCTGGCTGTGTCTCTCAGGAGAGATCTACATCCGGTTCCTGTCAGCCTGCACTTCTTTGCTTCATCCATCTTATCTAGTTTGGTGGCTGTATATGTATGGGCCACATGTGGGGCAGGCTCTGAATGGGTGTTCCTTCTGCCTCTGTTCTAGACTTTGCCTCCCTATTCCCTCCCAAGGGTATTCTTGTTCCCTTTTAAAGAAGGAGTGAAGCATTTGCATTTTGGTCATCCTTCTTGAGTGTGAACTGACATACTTAAATAACTGATGTGTCAGGGAAGAAGTCAAAACTTAATTGGAAAATATTTTTAGTTTAGTGATTACAAAAGCACATTAGCTTTGTGGTATGCATTTAAATCAGTTAATAGACAAATACTATGTTATATATTTGTATAAGAAAAGAAAATACAAGATAAGAGACAGAAATAGACTGAAGGAAGGAATTGTAAAGAGAAAAGCTCATAGGTGAGAAAATATGATTTGGGAAAATTAGCACAGGAAAGGTTCTTTGAAAGGCACTAAATTCAAGGAGAGCCTTGGAAGCACAACCAAGAAAAGAAGAAAGTGAATTATCAGTAGCAGTAATGAAGGAGAGGATGTAATTACAGGGTGATATACGTGGAAAATGCACTATGCGAGATTTCATATCCATAAGTTTGACAAGCTACATGAAAGGGCAAATAAGTGACAACAGAACTGATGCAAGAGAAAAGAATAATTCAATAGCTTCAGTGTACTCTCTATGGACAACATTTATAAAAACGCCTCATCCTCTTAGTCAGATTACCAGCTTCAGATGTAATAGTAAATTCTATCCCACATGCAAGAAAGAATTCATACCAATAGGTGTTAGTTTTGGTTTAGTATGGGAAAAAATCAGAGCTAACAAACTTGCTAGGCAAATATGACTTCTTGGCTCTTGATTTTGCAATGCTTCAGCCTATGGTGGATTTGGAACATTAGTTTTGGACATGTGGCAAAGATGGTACGATATGGGAGGAAGGGTGACACTGTTCACATCACCTCAGTCAGGAAACAGAGTAAGAGTAGAAGCCAGGATCCCAATGTCCCCTTCAAGAGCACATTTCCAGTGATCTCACATTCCTCCTCTATTAAGAACAAACTTCTAAAGTTCCAACACCTCCTAGGAATACTACAGTTGATCTTTAAATGTCTGACGTACATGAATGAGCCTTTGAGGAACCCTTATTTATGCAAACTACAACCCAAGCTCATAAGGTAAGGAAATGCAAGATTGGAGAACATTTCTCTACATATGCTAATGTGCAAAGGACGTTGGGACATTGAAAATAAACTAAATTATAACTAGTGTCTCTCACAAACACAAATATAAGAGTCTGCACCACAATATTAAGAAATCAATACAATGAAACAAAATTAAAACCAACTGGGGTCTTAAGACAATGTCCTTTAAGGATGATGGAGAGGGTGGGAGATGGCTTAGTGAATTAAGTGTTTGCTGCACAACTGTGAGGACTGGAGTTCAGATCCTCTGAGTGTAAGTGAGGTGGAAAGGCACTGAGTTCAAGTAATGGGCCTCTCGTTCTCTAGCATCCTATGTGGTTAGGAGATCACACATTAGGACCTGGGAGGGATGGGAGAGACCCTCACAGTAGAGTTGTGTATAGAGGAACGAGCAGTATGAGATCAACACAGAGTGAACAAAGGGTTGCATATCCATGAAAAATACAAAACTTTGAGAAAGGAGGAGAGATACCTAAGAAGGAGTTTGAAGGTGTTTTATTTTGAA
Source organism: Rattus norvegicus (assembly GCF_021556685.1). NCBI lineage: Eukaryota > Metazoa > Chordata > Mammalia > Rodentia > Muridae > Rattus > Rattus norvegicus. The sequence continues at coordinate 170,345,532 of NC_141535.1, forward strand.
AAAGTACACAGAACTCTAGTTACTTTTCTTGACCTTCAGAGTGGGTTTGTCTTACCTCTGAAATGCCACCATGAAGTACTCTCTTGTTTCATTTCCGTGTGTGAGTACTCAGAACGGTAAAGGTTTTGGGGGCAGCATTCCCAAGCATTTTCAGCTCTGTTCTGTATATATCAAATTCACCCCACCATATCACGGGGAGTGGGGGTCATGGGCAAGCCCCAAGGAGCGCTCTTCTGGTTTCTCAGTGACCTGACCTTTGAAAGCAGTTCTGTAGCATTCTTCTCAAGCAGGTAGGCAGAAGTTGCTTTGGCTGAAAAACACTGACTTCTCACCTGGGTCAGAAGATAACCAAAATCAGGGTTAAAGCCAGACACTTACACTTTATTTCGCATCTGTCTCCTTTCATTTGGGTCACCTGGATAAGTTATTGTCCTGAACCCTTAGTCACCATATATTCCAGGAAAAACAAAAGCCTATGTGATGGACGACTCCCCAAACAAAGGGTGAAGCTGCATCTAGAGTACTGTGGTCCTGCCCTGCCCTGCCCTGCATCTATTTTGTACCTTCAAGCAATTAGGGCTTCTTGGCCCCACCAGATGAGTACTGAGATCATGACTAAGGAGGCCCACACCTAAACCAGGCTGCTCGAATTGCAAATACTTCATGTTTCCTAGAGAGAGCTCCTGCCAGTGCCCCAGTAGGAGTCACAGGACAACCTTACTTGTGCCTGTTCCCCGTGAAGCCACAGGGAATGACCCTTTCCTCTCTGCTTTCCACAATTACTCATCCTACTCATTGGCAGATTGGAAACTAACAAGGGGAACAGCTTGACTTGCTGGTGTTGTGGACGCCAGGGCTTCAGCCCTAAAAAATTGTGGACTATCCTTATAGCTCCCAACGATAAGGGCTGGTCTTGGAGGCCTTGTCCCTTTGAAAGCAGATCTTCTGGGTGTTGTACGTAAAATGCACTGGTGTCTTCTCCATGGGTTGCCTGTGTAGGGAGGAACGCCCTATGGATTTATGTGTTCTTGCAATTCATTCCCTTCAGCTTGGAATTCCCTTTCTGCTCTTTTGCTCCCAGAGGGACCCTTAGGTTTCTCTAGTTGAGTGGAAACAGCTTGGAGCTATGGAAACCTCAGCAGAACATTTGGGGCACAGCTGGAATTGACTTTGTAGGCTGCTCAGCCACCGAGGACTGCCATTAGTTAGGATGGATTCAGCTCTGGGGTATGGATCTCCTTGTCACCAACTCCCTCTGCCGGCACTGTGTTTCTGCCTCATGACTAAACCCTGTTCCTCATCAAATAGGATTTTTATATCTGTGCAGTCTTAAAAATAGCAACTCCAAACCAAAACAAAATGTGTTTATTTACAAACATAAGGGCTTCATGAAAATGGATTGTTTACGGGGCTCATTCTCCGTTCCCCCTTCCTCCCTCTGCTCATCACAGTTCCAGCTCTCCTGCTGCCACGATCTGTGGGCCTCTAGATCTGCACCGCACCTCACCACTTCATTGTTGGGGTCAGCAATGGAACACCTCTCACATAGTGTTCTGTCTCTCTCTTTTTGTTAAATATCAAGTACTTAAAATATGTATCCATTTAAACTGTCACTAACCATTAGCAGATTTGTGTGCTTATGAAAGTTTTGTTTTAGTTTTAATTTTTTTCCTGGCAGATTCCAATGTCAGACTCTCACATGCCATGTGATTTAGAAGAATGATTCAAATCAAAGCGGAAGGGTGGGTAGGCTAAAGGCTGAATGGTGCTCAACTGTTCTGAGGAATGACACCATAGCTAAAATCAATCCAGAATAGAACACGGAGGTTGCTCTCAGGCATGACAGGCTGTTTACAGCCCTGTTTCTGCTTTCAGTCCTCCCGAAAGGCAGATACGCCGAGAACTTGTGTCCATACATGTGTTTCCTATTCCCTGTCCGTTTAGCAGGAAGTAGATTCAAGTGGAAAGCACGGTCTTGCCTATGAATTGTGTGATGTAAACGGAGAGCCTCTCCCTCTAATCCTTTTGCCAGGCTGTGATCTAGGATGGGTAGATCTATGGTTTGCAGAGAACTTAATGAGTTCGGGTATGCATGATTGGCTTCCACCTTAGATTTGAGTAGGAACAAGGAATTGTACTTCTTTACCCAATAAATTAGTATGACATTATGACTTAGTGGTATTGCTGGGGAAAGATTCTTCTGTATGGCACAGTATAACGGGGAGGCATCCAGGGATAGGGGTGGATCCTTCTTCTGTATGATGTTATGACAGATGGCATTCAGTTGGGGAAGGGTCCTTTGGGATCTCAGTGGAAGGAGAATGACTAAATGCACTGTTGTCATGGGAACAGTATTGTAAAATGAGAAGCCTGTTACCATTATTTCCCACAAATCATCTGCAAGGTTTTGAAGTCACTCTGCATTGTCAGCACATGGTTGGGGACATGCCTCATTCTGTCTCTGACAGTGATTTGTTGAGCCGTGGAGGAACATTCTGGAACCACGTTGTCTGACAATAGAAGGACTACCGTTTGATGGACGAAACCTGGTGGAAGGAACTGAGAATTAGAAAGAATAACTGAACTTATTTGTATACTTATTATAGATCAGGCATTGACTACTTCTGCACACTCTTCCCTTTAAATCTTCACAGGAAGCCGGAGAAGGGGCAATTAGCTTCCAATTAGCCTCATTTGACACGATTCATTAATGAATGACTTCAAATTCAAACCCCTGTCTGAGACACCTGTTCTTTTAGGGCATAGAACAATTTGCATATGTTGATTGTTTACTCAAATAAAGTTAAGGATCCAATCAGATATCACTGATCATACTCCGTGGCCTCAGGGGGCCATACACTTTAGACTTTTTAAAGAGAAGGCATTAAATAATCTTGTTTCAGATTTCTCAAAGAAAACTGAGGTATTCCAGGTTTTCATTTTTCAAGAAAGAATTTTTTCTTCATGTAGCCTTGGCTATCCTGGAACTAGTTCTGTAGACCAGGCTGCCCTGGAACTCAGAGATCCCCCAGCCTCTGCCTCCTGAGTGCTGGGATTAAAGGCATGCACCACTGTCTGGCCTCCCTTTTTATCCTTTAATTGCTCTTTTTACTTGCTGCTTCTTTCTATACAGTTTTATTCTACCCAGTGCACATATGAGCCAGCCTCCTGATGGGCCATGTTTTTGTTACTCATTTCTAGGGGTTGGGGAGAACAACAGAAATCTACCTCCCGCCCACATCTGCCACACCCTCGTTTTGAGAAACGATTGCTGGAAGAGGTCATGTTTCAGAATTGGTAACTGCAAAATAAGGGTTTAGGGAAATGATATCTTAAAAGCAAAGCTACTAATAAAAAGTAAAATCCAACTTCGGAAAAGTTAAGTGTAGAATGGGAAAAAAAATTCCTGCTGTTCGGCATGACCAGGCTTAGAGAGCAAAGGAGAGAGGCCACGAAGGAGGAGCATTGTCTAGAAGAGGCCATCTTGAAACTGACGGACCGTCATAAGTTTGTGGGAGGAAAACAACATTTGGTAAGATGCATAAGAAGAATAAGCATTTTTATGTTTTAATGATGCAATATTGTATTGAAACTAAGCCCATTTCCTGAATTGGGCCAGTTTTAAAAAAACACAAATCAAATCAGTGGGGTCTCTTCTTGGCTGTAGAATTTGTTATCCCAGACGTCCACTATCCTTATTTCAAACTTTTGGCTCAATTTACAAAAGAAGTCAAGAACAGAACTAGAGAAAAATAACCAGTCATTAGCCCTAGTCCAAATGGTATGTGTGGATTAAGTAGGATTTGAAAAACATGGAAGAATTTTTGCCTAATAAATATTCACTCATGTAACAGTTTATGTTCTCTCCCTGTGCCAACTTTTATGGACTTTCCAGTGTCCTACTTGACTGTACATTGCACTTCTTAGTGTGAACCCCTTTCTACTCTTAGACCCTTCTCTGTCTCCTCCACTCCTCATGGATGTACAGAGCCTTGGCTCTTACTCCCCTCACCACCCAGGCTGTTGACTTCATTGAGCCCCAAGGTTTTGGACACATAAACTAAATCCAAAGGAGACAGCATTAGAATAACACAGGAGAGTGATTTGAAAGTGCAGAGGATCGGAAGATTTTTCCAGCTGAGGTCCAGGGTAAACTCAGAGGCAAGCTACACTGGGTCTTCTTATTCACAGAAGTGAATTATGGGTAGGAGTTAATCAGCAGGAAGTGGAGCAGGGAGGACATCCCATGCTTGAGGCAAAGACTGGAACAGGCACTAACAGTGGGCTTTGCATTTAGATGGAGCAGTAACATTTAAAGGACTAGGAGAACACAGAGTATAAAGAGGGGTTGGGGTGCCTTTAGAACCTTGAGTATAGAGGAGTATGAGCGAGCAGTGGATCTGCAAAGGCTTCTTCCTTCCTGAGTTCACAGCCAGCTGAGGGGTGGCAAGCACTAATAGGAGTTACAGAGCTATTGTGATCATAGTAAAAGCAGATTGGAGACCACACTTCGGAGTGGTGGCCCAGTGAGATCTAATACCTCTGCCTGAATAGAAGCTCCATACGGGCCTCTTTCACTGGGGGCAGAAATGGACCACTTGTCAGACAGTTGGAATGAGTCTCTCCCTCCCTTCTTCTCTCCTTACTCTTCCTCCCTTCCCCCAACTCCTCCCTGCCTCCATATTTCCTTGCCTTTCTTCTACTCCACCCCATTTACCCTTTCCTTCTTCCACATTTATTGTCTTTACATTTTATCACAGCCATTGCTTTTGACATGTGAAGAAAAGCATAGGCAAAGACAGGCACAGCATTCGTATTTGAGAATGAGCTCAACGATTAAAGGGGAGGGGATCTGAAAAGCAAACCCCAGACAGGCCTCAGCTGACTAAACTCTAGTTCTTCTCCCTACACCAGGATTCTATAGAACCACACAAAGGACAACTCCACCAAACTTCTGGGCTTATAAAATATCCATAGAAACTTTCTTCTTGAAAATACAGGGAAGCACACAAAAAGTGTTGGCACACTCCTCACACAGGAAGCTTGGTCAGTCCATAGTACTTCCTGCCTCTGAGCTCCTTCTGGTCTTCAGTGATCAGCTCTCAAGGCCACAAATCCTCTGTCTTAGTTTATTCTCTCACTTGCCCCCCTTTTCTGTATTTCCTTGCTTGGGATATTTCACTACTCTCCAAGAAATCCACTCCGATATTTCTGAGCCAACTCTACTCGTCTGTCCTTGCCACCATGATGGGTGAAGTAACAGATGTGAGGGGCAGTCAGGTGACATGAAGACAAGTGGGAGGTCTCTGTAAGAGTGTCTTAGATGGCCTTCAGAGGGTCCAGAGCCTTAAGTCAGGCCAGTGCATGGAAGCTGTGTGCATAGACATACTAGAAGTGTACACCTTCCTTGACGTGTATAGGATACCAAAAGAGCTGGATTCTCAAGGGAGATACAACCCAGCAAGAGTTAAGAACTTCCATGTTTAAATGAATAACTATGAACACATTGTGACAAGTATGTGTTGTGCAATCTAAGTAATGTAAAATGTCATTAATAGTGTCCCCAGTACATGAAGACTCATTTAAAACACAGACATATCTACCTCCGTGAAGAGAGTGACTGGGCCAGCCAGCTGCCCACACAGTAGTCTTTTTTATTGCTACGGAGTCCCTATCTTTTCACCCTCATCCAAACGGCAACATCCTCTGGGTGCTTTCCTAATCCTTCCACCTGTGTCAGCTTTGCTCTACTCCACAGCCTCTGTCCTGCTATGTTCAGCCGTGTTGGGGGCCCTAAGTGATGAGGCCAAGAGATGAGGGCCTTGGACCTCAGACACCGTAAGACAATATAAGTATTTCTTTCTAAGTCATTTTGCTGATTATTTTATAGCAGTAATAGAAAGTTGACTAACACTCCATGACAGTTTTGGCTTAAAAGGTATTTCAGACACAGTCAGCATTTGAGCATCACTGATAGCATTGGGATATGAGTTTCCCACTAAGAAGTAACTCATCTAAAACAGCCTTCATGTGAAGAGACTATTTAATCTTCTTCATACTGTCTTTTTCTCACCTAAGTATGTACTAGGATACAAAATCCCCTTTCCCATCAACCAATAGTTTCATGTCTTGCTGTCAACTGAAAATGTCATGAAATGAGCTAGACACCCTTATATGTGGGATTTCAGGCAGTATGCAGAGGGCCTAACGTGAAAGAAATGGGCTCTGTACATAGTTTATCTTAGGGAAACATTTAGAGTAACACAAGGGATCTCCTTACACCTAAATGTCTCCTAGGTGTCCATTCCTCAGCTGGCAAGACATCACAGTGCTTCAATGAGTGTGTGGAGGTCTGAATGAGAGAAGCTTCCATAGTAGCTCAATTTGTGGAACTGCTTGGGCAAGATTAGATGTGGTCTTCTTGGAGCGGGTGTGTCTGGGTGGGCTTTTGAAGTTTTAAGAGCTCCTGACAGGCCCAATTTCTGTCTCTCTGCCTGCAACTTTTGAGTCAGAAATACACTCTCAGCTACTGCTCCGACCATGCTGCCTGCTGCTTCCCATTGGGATGTCCACGGCCTCAGCCTCTGAAACTGTAAGCAAGCCTCCAAGCAAATATTTCCTTTTGGAACTTGCCTTGGTCTGATGTCTCCTGACAGCAATAGAAGAGTGACTGAGGTAGAATATGACACCCATTTCTATGTTACATTTGCTAATGTACTATGTCTTTACTTTGTCCATTCTCAAAATCATCTGAAGCCATTAGGAAAACTGTACAAAATTCAGCAAGACGTAATAAAATTAAAGGAACAAAGAGATCACCACTTGGGAGGCAGAGGAACGAGGATAGTTTGAAGACAGCCTGGTCTACACAGTGAGTTCCAGGATAGTCTGAGCTGGATCGTGAGACTATGTCAAAACAAACAAACAAACAAAAAAAAACAAAGAAAGGAAGGGGGAAGAAAGAATAGGAAAGGAAGGAAAGAAAGGAAGGAGGAAGGAAAGAAAGGAGGGAGGGAGGAAGGAAAGTAAAGAAACAGGGAGATAATGTGGATTATAACAGTGAGATGGAACCAGGAAGAACATAGTTCCTGGAAGTAGACTGAAAAGCCAGGTGCATGTGTTCAGGCTGACACAAGCCCTGTCCCCTCTGCATCAGGGACAGCTCTGCTAGCCAGGAGAACAGCAGTTGGCTTTCCCTGTCCACGGAGACTTTCTCTGTTCCTCCTTATGAGCAGAAATGCAATAGAAAGAACCCAAATGCAGTGTTTATAAGGACTGTGCAGGTCTGCAGAAGTGGCCGGATGGAGCAAGGCTATGCAGCCTATGCTGCTGTACCCTTCCCCATCTGGGACAGCTTTGTCCTCCAGGAGAGTGGAACTGCTCACATGAGCTCAAGTTTCCAAACAGCTGTGAAACCTGGAGCTGTTAGCTGTGTTCTAGAAGGCTGGGGTCACCACTGTCACCTCAGAGTTTGCATTGCCCAAGCACCTGTAGGATGATGTCATTATGCCGCAAGGAAGGTCCAGGATAAGGTGAAGCCTATCATTGGATGAGAAGGAAAGGTAGGCAGGGCAAAGTCTAGGAAGGAGGGAGGAGGAGGAGCTAGGGAAGGAAGATGGAGACAGAGGAGGAAGATGATTCCGATCCAGGTGGTCTAGGTCAATTTTATTTTGCCTAGGTGGGTGGTTCCTATCTTTATTAACTGGTAGTGAATTTATTCTGTGGATAGAGATTGAGGATTTAACATGTAAATCTAATTGTTAAACTACAAGTTTCAGAAGTTTTTATTTTACCGGGCTATAGGGGATGTGAATAAAGTTCCCGGCAAGCAGAGAGACAACCTGTCTCACTCAGTTCTGGAGGCTGTGCTAGGCTATAGAATGCCTGGGGATAGCATAGCGTGTTGCCACACTAGAACAGCCCGTGGAACGTGATGTGTGTGTCAGGTATGGTAACAACCCACCAAGGGGACAGTGTGTGAAAATGGCTGGCAGAGAAATAGCCGGAGCACGCGCCTTCCACGGTTCTGTGCAGAGTGGGAACACACGGGTACCGGTAGCTACCTATCCATTTTTTATTTTTACCACAACAGGCACCCACTTTGCCTTCCTAGGCATGGTCTTCTGCATTGCAAACAGATCCCTGTCTGTGCTTCTTTCTTGGACTATGTCCTTCAGGGTGAGGACCTCTGTTTTCAAACCTGGGGTGTCCCCTTGCTTCTCAAAATACAGGTAGTAACAGCAGGCCTAAAAGCCAAGGTGATATGGTTCAAATTTATGACCCTTATCCCCCCCAAAGAGAAACATAAACACGAATCCTTTGGGGCAGTTTCCCAAATCCAGCTCTTCTCTGTGGACCTCGCAGATGTTTCAGGCTCTCCTTCGTGGGTGGAGGGAGAGGATGGCTCTTGGGGCTCACAGAACAGAGGAGCTAATTTGGGTCTATAAATGGAAAAGATCTCCATAAAACTGTACAAAAACATATCTTTAAGAAATGAACATTTCCCAGGCTCCTGCCCCAAGAGAGAACACCTGCTAGCATTTGGCATGCTACTCACATTTTTATTTTTGGGGAAAATAGTGAAGTTTACATAACGTACACATGGCCTTCTGTCCTGAGCTAGGGCACCTGCAGAAGGGAATGAGTTTTAGCTTTCAGCAGGTCATATAGCACCAAGTGGTGGCCCATTCCCTTTGGTTGTCACTGGAAGCACAGGTGGAGAGAGAGAGAGAGAGAGAGAGAGAGAGAGAGAGAGAGAGAGAGAGAGAGAGAGAGAGAGAGTAAGTATCTGGTGATTGTCCTTTGTTGGGGACATGAGTGTCACCCTCCCCTTTGGGTTCCTACTGCTGTACTGTCCAACCCATCTGGTATCAGGAAGGTGTTGAGAGGTCAGGGGAGGTGCCTGGCTGGGCTGCCCCTCTGGCCTGTTCTTTGGCTTCTATATAGGCATACAAAAATAAACCTGGCCACTCCTTGGAGAAATAAATGTTCATTGCATTTTTTGGAGCTCTTTTTCTGTTCAATACTTTGTCTCCTGTTACAAGCCCAACACTGAATTCTCCAATGAGTCTTTGGTTCTAGAGTGTAGGGGAGGAGGAAGTCCCCCATACCCTGGAGAGCATAAAGACCAAAGGGCCACTGGGGCATGGCTACATGAGGGATGCCATCTTGCCAGCATACCAGCTCCGTTGTTCTAAAGAGTGTCAGTGGAGATATACCTCAATGGTAGAGGACTTACCTGACATGCGAGGCTCTGGGTTCATTCTCCTGAGCCTCACAAAGCAAGCCAAGAGATGCCAATGCTATCAGCATTGTGTTTCTTGTGTTTCTTTCACACCTGTCCTTTTTATGCTGGACAAGGCACTGCACTCACTTTGGCCAAATAAACAGGTGGCCAATTACCGACCAATTACCAGTTTATTTAGGCTTAATGTTTCGTCCCATGCCTGCCTTTTCTTCCACAGTCTTCCTCCTATGGAATTACTTTTAGTTTTGAAAAACAAAACAAAATTCATTTGTTTCATTTCCATTGATTATCTAACATTTAGTCCCCCCCCCCCCGTGTGTGTTCATGTAAGCATTTGTGTGTTTGCTCCTGTATGTGCAGACCAGAGGTTGAGGTTGAGTCACTTGCTTTCCACTGTATTTTTTTTTTTTGAGGCAGAGTCTCTCACTCAACATGAAGCTCACTCCTCAGCAAGACTGGCTGGCCAGCAAGCTTCCAGAATCCTCCTGTCTCTGCCTCCCCAGTGCTGCGATCACAGGCGTGGGCTGCCACATTTTGTTTTTCATGGGTCCTGGGATTGCAAACTCAGGTCTTCACAGACAGCAAGAACTTTAATGACTGAGTCATCTCACAGTCTTTATTTTTGAAATTTATTTTTTCACTGGAGATAGTTTTTTTTATATAAGTGGTATATTTTAAATATTACTTTTAATTGGCTTTTTAAAAAACATAGTAATGAAGGTATTATATATATATAGTTTTAATATCGGTTTTAAATTCTATCTTATGTATGGATTATAATTTAATAATTTGTTAGACATTTGAATTCTAGAACAATGCTATATTTTACTTCTCAGTGCAAGTCCCTCTTTATATAGCCCTAGAAGTATATGGAATCACAGAGGTGGATGCTTTTTGATGTGGGAAAATGTTTAGCAATGTAGAAGAGGTTATTCTCTTTGTAGGCTATAGAAATTACTGGCTATTTGATTCATCTTTTCTACTGATCATTATTCTAACAATTGCCAATTTGCAGCACAAAATGTTTCCTTTAACATTAATTTGATTGTTAGTGAAATTGAGTCTCCTAATATTTATTTCTGTGACTTGTTTGTTCATGTCCTTGGTATATTCTTTCTCTCCCTCATATTGGGAAATGTATGCAATTTTCCTTTTTAAAGACCTGTTTCTAGTAAGGTTCGTGTGTGTGTCCATGTGCGTGTGTCCATGGGCGTGTGCGTGTGCATGTGTGTGTGTGTGTGTGTGTGTGTGTGTGTGTGTGTGTGGTTTGTTGCAGATATCATATATAATTTATCTTTAAACTTTTTATGTGCTTATCAAATAGACTACTATATACATAATCATTTTTGACCCTTTTCCTTTCTGATTTTTGTCTGTTTTGTTTATTTGTGAAATCCCCTTTACCTTCAAATTTCTCTCCAGTCTAAGGCTCAGCCAAATATATATTTACACATTAAATGATCTCATTGTTTGCACTTAACATCTGTATAGAATTTGTTTCAGCATGAGGATAATATCAAACTGGATTTATTTTCCCTCCATGTGCTTTGCCAATTTTTTTTTAGCAATTATGTGGATAACCCCAAATTCCTTGGTGGTTTCCTTTGTAATTGTACAAAAAAAATGTAGTCTTACCAGGATCTGTCACAGACCTTGCTTTTGGGTTCATTGATCTGCCTGCCAGTTCTTTTTATAGACCGTGTTGTTTCCAGTGTTTTGCAGCAAGGCATAGAACAAGTCACCCTCCTGACCCATTTGTTTGGGTAGTGTGACACGGGACGGTTAATAAGCAGTAGAATTAATAGTTCATTGATTTTACTGAACACGTAAGGCAATAAAACATGTCAGAACAATTTCTTGCCTATAACCGGAGCCTATTCCGTTTACCAAATCTGATAGCGAGTATCAACCTATTTGACAATGCATTTTAAGTCACGTAAAAATGCATTCTGTTTCCAGTCTCTTCCACAGGCCTCGAGGTTTGTCCTTGTCTTTTGCCTGCCTGATTTTAATTGTACCATTGTGATGGGTGTTGGTCTGAGATCTCTATAGTGATTAATAGTTTGTTTTAGGACTGAGAACCTTGTAGCTGGAGAGATGGCTCAGTGGTTAGAGCCATGCATGACTCTTACAGAAGACCCATATTCAACTCCCAGCATCCACATCAGGGAGCCAAACCTCCAACAACCAAGTAAAACTCCAGCTCCAACTTTGTCTACTCCCTCTTCTGGCCTCTGGGAGCATTGCATCCATGTGCACAAACCTGAACACAGACAAACACACACATACAATACACATAATTAGAAATTAAATTAATATTAAAAATTGTTTCTCATTGAGAGTTGATAAGTGATGTGCAATATTTTATTGATACGTATTTCCCCCATAGGTAAGTAGAACAGTAAAGAAAATTATTCTTAAGAATAATTTCATCTTACTTTATTTAGTTAATTAACGTCAAAGACAAAATCTGGCTATGTGCCAAGTAAAGTCAGACTGGCCTAGAACTCACTATGTCAGCCAACTGGCCCGAAGCGCACACTCCTTCTGCCTCATCCATACCTTGCTATGCTTGTGTCTTTTTTGTTTTCTGTTTGTTTTACACTCTGTGCGTGTACACGCACTCATGCCAAGGTTGTTCTGTCCTTCCTTCAACCATGTGGGTTCTGGGGCTCAAACTCAGTTGTTCAGGGTTGGCAGCAAGGTCATTGATCCACTGACCCATCTGGCTCACCCTGTGCTTACATCTTATAAACAACATTTGATCCATTCTCTCATGCAAGATGCATTTCAACTATGGTTCCTCTCTGTGTGACTAGGGCACCAGTGTTATGGTGCCCAAAGATGCGGTAAGAAGTGGGGGTAAATGTCACACATGCCATTGGGCTTAAATCCTAGCAGGGAAGAGACAGTGTTATCAACAAACAAATCAGAATCTGCACCAGTGTCTGGAGGAGCAGCGATTCTGGGAAGGTCACTCGGGAGTGGGTCAGCTTCCGGAACTTGCTGTTACACATCACCACCATTTTGATGCTCAAAACAACAAAACAATGGTTTCTCACATTTCCAGTGGGACAAACCCCAGCTCTGAAGGGGCCTTGCTTCTCCGAGGGGTGTAGGAAGAGTCCTTTCTTTGTCTCCACCGTTTGGTGCCCTGCTGCTTTTCTGCCTGTAGCCACATGAGCCCAGCCTCTGCCATCATGTCAGCACGCCCTCTTCTGTCTGAGGTCTGCATCTGCCTCTCAAAGAACACTTGTCACTGAATTTAAGTTCACTGCCAAGGATAAACACCCCCAGACCTTTAAAGGAACCCCAGTTTGCCATATGAGGTGGCTGCTCTTTGATCTTATAAGGTAATTTTACAGGGTCCTTTGGGATGAGGACACTCCTGTCTCTTTTTGGGATCAACCTTCTAGGTAGTCAGTATGAACTGAAGGGAGAAGTAGTTTCAATACGTAAGCATTTGCTTCAGCATCCAAAATCTGGGAAAGACCACAGAACTGGCAGGGCAACTGAGGCACGTCAGGGAGGAGAGAGCAGGCCAGACTGTAAGGGATGTGTTTCAATGAAGTGAAATGATTAGCTGTGGCTGACAGATACCTCAGAACATAAGGCAGGAAACCGATAACATTGCTTTTAGAGACTTGGCAAGGCAGCATCCACTGTTAGTGAACCTGCCAAAACTGTGTTCAGAGAGTGACATGCTTGCGTCACTGTGGTCCTCAACATTGGATCCAACCTCCGCTGGGGGATTACTGTCTTGGTTTAGATATGGGATCAGTAGACAGCTAACTGCTTCAAATGCAATAATTTGTTTTGTGATTCCTTTTTATTTTCTGTTTGAAGTTCTGTGGACGCATGTGTAATGTCAGACCTTGGTTTCTTTCAAAAACAAAAAAACAAAACAAACAAACAAAAAACCACACGCTTGCTATTTCACCAAAAGTTGTTATCTAAAGGTTTTCCCAGAACCCCCATCCCTTAGTAGAGGAATCTGGAGTTTTTCTAAAAACAAATTTGTCACCTATTTAAATGATCAGGTAAAGAGCATTAATACCAACAAGAACAACACTCTCCATCTTTGCTAGGATGAATGTCTAGGAATGTGATTGTGAGGTGGCCTCTGATGTTGGGGAGCAGACATTCCCATGCAGAAGGGGGCTTTCTGGATATGAAGCATTCAGACACGACCATTTCTCACAGCTGCTAATGATCTCGAAAAACCCCCAGACTTCCAAAGACAACAGATACATCCTCTAAAACCATGTGGTCTTTGCAAGCACATTGGCTAGATTGGAAGGCGAGGATGGATGATAAAAGTCATGTCTGCTTTCAGTAGCATGTATGAAGGAGTGTTTGGGCTTACGGGAACATTTTGCTTTCAAGACACTTCTCAGTCCAAACCCACAAGGGCCATTTTTTTTTGGAGGGTGTGCTCTCAGGGCGGAATCCTTATTCAACATTAATATGAAGATGCTGATAAGAATTCTCTAGCTCCCAGGAAGCTAGTAACAGGAGAAGGGTGCTCATAATCTGTAAGTTCCTTAATGTCTCAATTACATCTGTGGAAAATCAAATTCAATGAGAATAGTTATGAGTTAGAGTGAATTTAAAGTAAACCCATCAACTTTGGGTGGGGAAGAGTGAGTGAGATGGCATGGGAGAGGGAGAAGGAGCTTGAGTGTGCTGGGATCAGCTCCAGGATAAATCCAGAGATGCTGTCCTCCCAGTTCTTCTAACCGTTCAGCTCCACCCCCAGATTGTATTAGCATGAGCAGCTCCCTGCTTTGATATCAGTGGTGGTCTCCAGAGAGGCATGTCATGTCACCTCGATTCCTAACTCATCAAGGTTTCTTCCTGAGGTGTTAAGGAAGAAGTTTTCATTTTCTGTTTTTCAAATTGCCCCATCAGTCAATGGATACTGGGCATCGCAAGCCTCATATAAATGCTAAGACAATTCTAGGCAACCAAGATCCATCACCAGGAAGCTGGTTATGCTGCTAGAACAACAGGTAAGTATTTCTAGGGGGTGGTGGAGAGCAGAGGGGGCGAGCACTCTCATTTTATGGTTCTGAGCTCAGATTCTGAAACATTAGCACAAACTAAGTCCTGTATTCTTTCTAACTTTGGATCTCTTAAATTTTTCTCTGCCAGAAGTCCCCATGAGAAAAAAAAACCCATAAAGTGGAAACAGGGAACATGTTTTCATATGAGCCAAAATACTTGGTCATACATGCTATTAAAGGCTGAGAATGGGTTTTAGAATTCCGTTTGGTGCATTTGTCTTCTAATGCAGCCAAAATTATCGAGAAGACCACATGGCCTTAGAGGGTGTGCTTGTTGTCTTTGGGAACCAGAGGTTACTCAGTTTTTAAAAGCTGTTAGCTTGGAACAGACCGAATGGATTATAGGGGGACTTTGTGGGTTTTCTGGTTCCATCCAGATAGTGAAAAGAGTAACTTAAAAATGTGTTAGCTGGTCACAGAGGACGGATGATTTCGCCAGAAAGCGAGAGACATGATGTGGAGATAGATGTAAAGGGCCCAAAGAAAGGGAGGAAGGGAGGGAGGGAGGGAGACAGACAGACAGACAGACAGACAGACAGACAGACCACTTGTACTTGAGTATCATTGGCAAGGGGGCCAGGTAGCCCGTTGCCATGGAGCTTGCTCTCTGAAGTTTAAGTAGGATGCCAGGTGGATTTTTGTAAAAAACACTGAAGTATGCCACTCAAACACCACCAGTGTCACACGTCATTGATCCACTCGAGGCAGCATGTTGCAAAGTGTAGGCTGGTGGAGAACTGTTTGTGTGTGTGTGTGTGTGTGTGTGTGTGTGTGCATGTGTATGTGTGTCTATGTGTGTGTGCATGTGTGTGTGTCTGTGTGTGTGCATGTGTGTGTGTCTATGTGTGTCTGTGTCTGTGTGTGTGCATGTATGTGTGTGTGCATGTGTGCATGTGTGCATGTGTGTGTGTGTCTGTGTCTGTGTGTGTGCACGTGTGTGTGTCTGTGTCTGTGTGTGTGCATGTGTGCATGTGTGCATGTATGTGTGTGTCTGTGTGTGTCTGTGTCTGTGTGTGTGCATGTGTGTGTGTCTGTGTCTGTGTGTGTGCATGCGTGCGTGCATACGTGTGTGTGTGTGCACGTGCGTGTGTGCGTGCGAGTGTATCATTTCGAAAGTGTGGCAATCAAGGGACCAATGATCACTCAGACTGATGAAAATGCCTCTTTTACTCTAAGTGCCATTTAGATGCTTACTGCTATTAATTGGGTTAAAAAAATCAAAGGAATTAAACATGAGCCTGCAGGTTTAGGAGTTTGGTACTTCACATAATCTGTTATGCATCTCATTACTCAAAGCCTCTCTCCCTTCATCTCTAGTTTCCTTTTCTGTAATTTTACTTACCTCTGGTCGGCTGGTCTGAAAATGTTAACAGAAAATTCTAGAAATAAACACAAGTTTTTAATGGTTATTCTTAGTATTTGTAATGGAATCTTGATTGTTTTCTTCCTACCAAGTGCAGTAAATCATCTCCCTGACCATAACACATCTTCTCTGCTTGGTTATTGGTTATTATTGTTAATTCCTCATTGCACTGCGTGGCCACCATCGTGCACATATAGGAAAGAGCCTAACGTTTGGCACCACGTGGTTTCAGGCATTCACTGTGGGCATTTGGCCTTCATCCCCTTGGGTGAGGAGTGTCTATGGTATGTGCAATATAATCAGTTAAAATAAAGGCTTTCGTAGTTCTGTTGGGCTGACCACAAGACTGCCAACAAAAGTATCATGTATGGAATAAGAACGAGCAGACTTTCCCTGAGCGGCCACCGCCATATGTCCATGCACTGCTTTAGTGAGCAGTGGCAGACTGGCATTCCATCCTCCTGTGCCCCCTGGACAGGAGCTGCAGAGCCAGTCCCTAGCAGCATGGCTATGTAGGGCTCTGACTGGGACATCCCTTCTGAGTGGAAACCTGCCTAACTCTAAGTTGGATTTTAAACTGACAGTGGTTTTCTAGAAACCACACCCCTTACTTCTTTTGCCTGGCTTCTTTTGTTGGTGTTCACGTTGCTGCTTCCAAATACACTGAGTGAAACAGCAGATGTCTGTAGGGTTTTGTAGCCATACGAATGTGTATAGATCCTTGCATTTAGACAAGATCCCTCAGGTATAGTGAAAGGAAGTAAGAGTGTGTGGGGCTGGACCCCGAGACCTTGACCCTTTAATTAGAGTGGGCCAAGAAGGTGAAAAAGAGAGTTTTCCTATGGAGAAGGAGGCTGAAGACTTGTCAGGCAGGAAAGCAGGACAGGGAGAGCTTATCCCAAGCTCTGCTTCCTGAACAACCTCGGGATCTGTGAAGCATCATGTTTCACGCTTAGCTAACGGACTGACAGTACATTCACTAACCTCCCTCCTGTCTTACAGGTAAAAGCCTCGGACGCAGATGCAGGGCTCTACGGCTTAGTCCAGTATTCTCTTTATGATGGATTCCAAAGCTATGAAGCACCTCCAGCATTCCAGATCGACCCGCAGGATGGCCGCATCTGTGTGTCCCAAGACATAGACAGGGAAAGGGATCCGGGCACCTTTGATCTGCTGGTAAAAGCTAAGGATGGGGTAAGCCTTTCAGCCCAAAACACCAAACAAGACACACTGAGCACACAAAAACATGGTAATGCCTGCTGACCGTTACCTCACTGTGTTCCACCTCACCACCACTTCCCTCTAAAGCCATTTTATCATCAATAAGTATTTCTAACAGATAATGACTTTAAGTAAAGCATAGCTTCCATACATGGTGGGTCAATCTTTGATGGTCTAATATCCATGCTATACTAAAGGTGCTGGATAATCTAATTATATCTTTTAATAATTGGTATGTTTGGATTCACATTCAAGGGGAACCACACATTAATACAATTTATAGAACCCCCGAGTTCCCACCCTGGCCTTACCCTTCCCATGGCGTTTTTAACATCAGGTCACTTGTCCCGTGTATATTTTCCACATGCCGAATGTGGTTGATTGCATTCTTTAGGTTGTTTTAATTTGCTCATTTACTCTCACCATTGCCTGTGCATTGGCATTCAGCACAAGACGCTGTGAGTGGTTTCAGGTTTCTTTAGTGCCGTGTATTTCCTACCGTGTCAGCAGAATGGCTTTTCCCTAAGTCTATTATTCCTTTTGCATTTACTATATGAGCCACTTCAGCACTAATGTTATTACGTCAACCATTTATTACCCTGAAAAATAATTCAAAGGGGAAGGGGAAGAAAATCTCTCTTTCTCTCCCTCCTTCCATTTCTCCCTCCCCCCTCTCCCTTCCTCCCTCCCTCCCTCCTTCTTTCCCTCTCTCCCTCTCTCTCCCTCTTTTCAGTTTGTAGAATTGGTCATTTGATGCTCTAACTGATCCCAAAGGTGACTAATGTGTTTTATTTCCTGTTTTGAATATAAACTTTTTGATCTTATATGTCCAACAGATTCAAGACACAGCTAACCTTAGAATTTTTTAAACTTCTTTTTCATTTATGCGTGTGGTTGTTCTTCCTGCATGAGTGTCTGTGTACCTTGTGCACGTCTCATGCCTGCAGAGGCCAGAGAGAGCGTAGGGCATTGGGTCTCCCTCAAATTGTATGTAGTTACAGATGGCTGCTAGGTGGATAGTGGATCACAAATGCTGGTCCTTTGAACAGCTGCTAGTGCTCCTAAGAGCTTAGCCATTTGGAGTTCACATTGACAGAGCTCTGCATACTGGAGGTACCTTTGATATTTTTCCTATACAAAAAGCAAGCAAGCAAGCAAACAAACAAAATAAAATTAAAACTTCCTAAGCTGCCAGTAAAAACACACCTAGAAAAATAACATAAATGTAGGGTGATGTCATTATGCAGGTGAAGGCAGGTACGAGATAGAATGAGGCCTGTCATTGGACGAGAAGGAAGGATGGGCAGGAGAAAAGTTTTAGAGAGGGGAGGAGACTGGAGCAAGAGAGGAGAGAGAAGTAGCAGAAAGAACATGGAAGCAGATGTTAAGATTCCTCTCTGCACAGTTACAGGTTGTTACAAATGTTCTTAAGGGATGGATGTGTACAGGACTTTGTATGTCTAGATGAGCAAATTATACATTATCAATGGGATCAGAGGTTATTGTGTTGTGTGTTTTTTCATGTGGCGATTTAAGTTCAAGAGAGTGTGTGGTGGCTAGATATGCTAGCCTGTCACGAAATTGGGATGTGTATGTCTGGCATGGTGGCAGCCTGCCTTGGGAACTAGATGAGTAGAGAGATTGTTGCCAGGCTCAGAGAGTAGCCATTGGCAATGTGATATGGGATAGAGCAAAGCGAATGAGACGCTTTGCTGACTGAGATGAAGATGTCTAACAGAAGTCACGGGGCACTACGGTGTCGGATCTAGTGCAGGATAAAAGACAGCATTTATTTTAATTTTATAGCAACACATAAATCACAAATGTGTAGCTCAATAGATATTTGAAAACTAGGGACATTTTAGGAAGCAGATGAACTAACAATCTCTCTCATGACCCTTCCACTTCTAGTCCCTACCCCTCTCGTCCCCACCCTACACTTAACACGACCAATGTCTAACAGTACTGGCCTTTTATCTTTCACTGAATGGAAACATACATGTGTTTCCATATTCTTTGCTGAGCATTGCTTGGGACCATCTTTTATACTGTTGCATGTGACTATAATTTCCTCATTCTTATGGATCTGTTGTATATAGTGAATAAATCATAATTTTATGTTTTACAATGGATGATCTATTTTATGGTATTACAAATAGTCTTTCTATGAATACTCTTTCAAACTAAATGTATTTAAACATCTGAAACATAAATTGTTACAATATACATATTAATGAAGTAACATTAAATGTTTTAATACTTTTATATACTGTATATTTTTAAAAATTAGATTGACCATATTTACCTCCTCAAACATTTCTTCTGGCTTTGTGAAATATGTGCTAGATTAACATTGTCTATAGCCACTCCTCTGCACACCAGTTACCTTCTTCTGCCTGTCTCTAACTTGTACCCCAGTGATAAGCCTTTTAATATCACCTGCCCCTCCCTTTCATGCCTCTCAACCTTTTGTAAACAGCATCCTACCCTTATCTTATAAACTAATTTTTATATTTCCCATGCAAATGAGATCATGTAAATGAGGTCTTCCCGTGTTTCACTTATTTTACTTTATGTGAATATGTAATTATTTTTGTAATTATAATGTACTTATAATGTACCATCTCAAACAAACATCAGGTGTCCTGGCTCTTGCTCAGAGCCATCTTCACCTTCTATTTCCTTGAATGGATGAGCACACGTTTAAAGGTGGTCATGGTCCCATCCTTTGTGACCATGATGTTTACCTCCTTCAGGAGTGACTTCAGAGCTCTGTCCCCTAACCATCTTGCTTGCTGCCTGTCCACATAGATCACTTCTTTCTCTTTCTCCCTTTTTACCTCTTGCCTAGTGTCTGTCTTTTCTTCTCTGACCTAGGGGATTTTGGCTGTCCCATAATTCATTATTCATTCAGAGAAGGATGGGTTACTACAGCTGACAATTTTTAGGTCCTTTCCCTTTCCATACAAGATGTGTAGCCCATGGCTCAGGGCCACAAGAACACTGGGTGATAGAGTGAGACTTAAGAGGTAACCGCAGTCTTCACCTACTAATTGCTGCTTTCTTTCTCAGAGGAGAAACTACATCTGGAAACATGGTTGTTGAATATTTGCTTCCAGAAGCTTCCATAGATATTGATAGTGCTCAAGCATAGTGATAGACATTTGTTAGCCCAGGCTCGATAGGAGCCCAGTCCCCTGTGTGTGGAGCTTGCCCCATGTTAGTGTATTCTGGCTCGAAGTATACATACTGTCATGGAAATGGCCAGAAAATAGTTTCTTGTGTCTCTCAGCCACCCATCTGGTGGCCACTCTGACCTTCAAGGTTAATTTGACTTCCTCCTAAGCTTTGGTGGCCAGATAAAGAACTGGGCATCTGTGTAGAGATAGAAATGCCTTCAGTGAGAGATGCACACACCCCATTAAAGGTCACTGGGGGTCTATTCCCTTGAACCATCACCACAGCCCAGAGAGTATCATGCATCTTTGTAATTTAGTTATTCATCCCCTAAAAGGATCAATCCATAGGACCAAGATGCATTTCATTTTGGGAAAGACGTGGGACAAAGTTCCTGCCTTCTAAGTCTCTTTTCAGCTTCTCATGGTTGGAGGTAGCTCATCGGAGCTATTAGGCTTCCTGATCTTGATTCAGCTTAGGGCTGAAAGTGCCTACAACATTCCTCATGCATTCTTCAGAGTGTATAGGCAACTAGCAACACTAGTTGGCTTTTTCAGTGATAGGGTCCAAAATGGGAGGGACAGGAGATGAGAATATAAAGAAGACAGGACTGTTTGGGACAGAAGCTATTGTTCAGGTTCGTGGCTCATGTAAGGAAGCGTATTAAGTACACAGTCTCCTATACAATTTCCAGAGGCAGGATGGGATGCAGTCATCAGAAACTATCATACAATGAGGGAGGCCAATGTGAAGCTGATCAAAGAATGCAGCACAGGGAACAGAGACATCTCAAGGGCATCAGAGACCTAGCACACAGCAGCCTTGAGACTGATGGGAAAAGGTGGGTTCTCAGGATCTGAGCAGCTACTCCATGGAGCAGCCATAGGCTTTTACCAGCCTTACCAAGGTCATTCCTCCTTTAGAAGAGGAACTGTGTTCCTTCTGCACATATCAGGGCCTCAAGGAAAAGCTCCCAGGGCCCCCGGTTATTGCTGGCATTTCCAAGCATGTTCCTGACTTCAGACAAGGAACTAAGTTTCTTCTCCACATATCAGAACATCAGGGAAAGCCTTGGATCACCCCAGCCTGCAGCATTTCAGGTGTAGTATGTGAGTGTCTGCATGAATGTCCATGCACATATAATACATGCACATATACATATATTCATGTGTGAGCAGACACACACATGGGCATATGTCAGGTTAGCCCATGTCCTGTGTTACTGCATAATGTTTATGGAGTCCTGTGATAGATAAGCTCTGAGTTCCAAGAGGGTGAATGCTACATCTTCCAAAAACACTCAGAGCAGTGTTGACTAGCAGCATAAATTGCTCCAAACCAGGTCATCAAAAAGGTTGGTAACAATGGAGATAAAAATTGACATTGACTAAATAGGTAGCCTCTAAAAATAATCCAGACTGCATTCACAGGATAAGTCAGGTAAAGTTCAAAATGCTGTGGGAATTATGGCCATAATGAATTTATTTAAACAATAAACAACCTTGGCACATGTCCTTCAACTATTTAGAATCATCCTGAAAATTCGTAGTCTTCCCTTGGATTCTTTCATTTTGTAATAAATGACCCGTGTGTCCTTGGTAGAAAATTGCTGAGAATCCATTTGCAGGTGGTTCCTACGAGGTTTTTATCTATTGATAGAATAATTTTTCTTATGAAGCACCCTGGTTGTTCTGTGCATCTACACTCCTGCTCATTCATCTCTGTGATGACTGTCAATAAATAGCCTTAGCGCAGTCGCTTCTCCTTCTCCACAGACACCACATCTAAAACAGCCCGTTTCTGCTGCCGCAGCGCCTGCTATTTATCTCACGCACAGAGGAAGCTATGAAATTATATAATGGAACCACTTAATTGGATTGGCATTCAAGTTATTGTCTACAATTTAGCTCCACAATTTAATTATCCCATCCTTCTGTCTGAGCCTTGTATTTCTTTCTCTGATACATTTTCACAGACAAAGCCCTCAGTTTTTGGCATGCGTTTATCATTCTCTCCGCTCTTTTGCTACATCCTGAGTTCTACAGCTGAAATGTACCTCTGGGAATTTGTTTTTTAACCCCACTTCCCCCTTTGAGGCTTAAAGGAGGATTTTGACAGACAAATACTCAAGAGAGTAAATTGGCTTAGCTCCTCACCACCCTGTGTCTTCATGATAAGAGCTGGCTCTTGGAGTTGGGATTCATGGATATAATAATGGATATATATATATATATATATATATATATATATATATATATCAGGTGGAATCCTAAACATAAACTTTCCGAATAAAGGGGACATTTGTTTATGTTGTACTGTCCTACATCATCCTGTTGTCTAAATTATTCAATTACTTGTCACTTTAAGATCTGTGTGTTTGTTTATGTGGTGTGTGTGTATGTGTGTGTGCATGTGAGTGCCAGTGACCTCAGAGAGCACTGGCTCACCTCTCCAGCCCCATACTGAGCTTCTTTTTCTAGTCTTCGTTCCACTGATGACTGCTCAATTTATCTGAGGACTGTGTCCTTGCCCAGTGTGCCAGCTAAGGTATTTGGGCCAAACCCAAAGTGTCCCTCCAGCTATTCATTTGTATGTAACAAGGATTGAATCTGACACATCTTAACATCATTCTTCTTCATTTTCATCTTCGAAAGCTTAGGTTTCCCCATGGCCATTACCCACTCTCTTACCCGAACTGTTCAGTTCAACTTTTAGCTTGAATCAATACTCCATTCACCACTTCGCTCTTCAAACCCATTTATTGCCACTCAGCACATCTTCACAGACTTTTGGTCTCTGGTTGTTCCTTTATCGTCTCCCTGTGATGGAATATTTTCAATAGCCTGTAGGCTGGAGAATGCTGATCCTTTCTACTCTTTAAGGCTAAGAAGTGCAGTAATTACAGTCTGAAGGTGGTTAGATGGCTGCCCTTCTGTCTTAGTTATTGTTCTATTAGTTACTTAGTTACTCTTCTATGGTGATAAGACACCATGCTCAAGGCAGTTTATAGAAAAAACATTTAATTTGGGCTCCTGGCTTGATAGAGTTAGAACCCATGATCATCATGGCAGAGAGCACTGGAGGCAGGTTAGCAGGCATGGAGCTAAATCAGTAGCTGAGATCACATCTTCATCCACAAGTGTCAAGGCCAGAGAGCTCACTGGGAATGGCATGAGCTTTTGAAACCTCAAAGCTCAACACCAGTGACTTCTTCTAATAAGGACACACCTTCTGATCCTTCTCAAAGAGTTCCATCAACTGAAGACCAAGTATTCAAGCCTATGAGTGCCCATTCAAACCATTTATATTACATTCTCCATTGAAAACCAATTCAATCTTGGAGCTCCTGCTTCAAGAATGTAGTGCAGAGATCCCCTTTTGTCCTGTGCTGTTTTGAACTCCCAATCACTTAATATTTTTGTACTTGGCCCCACTCATAATCTTCATGTCTACCACTTTATAAGTCAGCTATTCATCACTACAGCAACACATTAAAGATGATTAGCTTTTAAAAAGAAAAAAATTTATTGTGGCTCAGGGTTTGAAATTTTCAGTCTGTTAGAAGGGTTCTATTCTTTGGACTTCTGGAAAGATCAAAAACTCAGAGCAGAGGCACATAGTGGAACATTACCTCATGCTAGAGAAATAAGCCAGAATCCTATAATACCCTTTAAAAAACACATCCACAAGCCTACAATCTAAAGATCCACAGTCCCTCCAAACAGCACCACTGTGGAGACTAAGCCTTAAACAAGTAGATATTTGAAGGAATTTCAGCATCTGAATTCCATCAAACAATGTGCCTTACCAGGTTTTCGAGATTTCAGCAGAGCCGCCCAATACCAGCCTCCTCCTTCTTTGATTTCTCATTTGCAAGGATCATCACTTTCTCTGAAATCTTGATTCCAAGCACATTACCTTCTGATAAGCATTTTTATCTCCCTTGTCACTTAGCTCAGTGGTTCCAATGCAGACAGGAATTCCTCCCTGGTAAGATCACTGAAGTATTACATATCATTAGTCACTCCAGTGCAAATTCCCTTCCCTGGAAACTCTTTGGAAAATCCCAGGTCTGTCTGTTAAAAACAGTAGCAGCAGCAGCAGCAGCAGCAGCAGCAGCAGCAGCAGCAGCAGCAGCAGCAACAACAGCAACAACAACCACAAAAACAACAATGGTATTTGAGAGGAACCTTCTCTCCTTCCAGCCATCCTGCCTTCTCCCTTACCTGATTATCAGCTGGTGTTCTTTGCCTGTTTCTGTGTTAATGAATCACACTATTTACATCAGAAGCAAATCTATCTGAGCCCCAAGGTCCATGCACCCAGCCTATTCTAGTTTAGCAGAGCCCTGTAGTGGTCTTTCTTCCTCTATAACTGAATTTCTCAATTTCTCTTAGATAATTCCCACAGCAAACATGGTATAATGGCAACCTCTCCCTTTGGAATCAAACCCCATTTACTTTCTCATACCCTCTTAGGAAACCATTTTCTTTTTCCTCTACTCCATAGCAAATAGATTTGAACTAGCTCTTTCTACTTCATTTTTCAACTTTCTCCTTCCCACCTCTTTCAGAAAGCTGATTTTATCAGGACAATTATATGTGTACCATATCTCGGGTTCTCAATCTAGTAATTTCTATTTTACTCAATCTCCCAGTTAATCTGAAAATATTCTTTGAATGTTGCCTTGGCTTTGGTGATACCCAGCGTACTGAGCTTTCTTTAGTAAGATAGGAAATCATTTCTCATCACCTTTTTGTACGAGTTCTAGGCTGGAATGCTCTGCCTTAGCTCACTAAGAAGTAAATCACAGCTTAGTAGAGCTAAACGTTGTGAAGAGCAGATATTAATATTTTACTCTTTAACAGTCACAGGATGCAAGAGCAAAGAGGAAAGAAAATAGACAATTGCCAAAGTAGAAATAATGAAAGAAAATTTTCCATAGGTACTGATTGACTCTTGTAGCCTTCTGGGCCTCCTATAGTAGGTGATCTCAAGCTTAGAGCTTTCTTAATGGACTTGCCCTTTCTCCATTGTAACTTGAAGGGATTGGCGTTCAGGTAGATTGCTCAGGTGTTTCTTCCCATATCCTTACAAATGATCAAAATTATTTTAAATAGTCCATGACATATTTGTGGAAGTTGGAGATAAAAGTGAGAAATGCTAATACAGAGATTAGGCTATTAGGTACCTGTTGCCATGTAAACAGTTATACCTCAACTTTGAAGCTCAAGACAACACAGTCTCTAATTGCCAGGAATCTAGAGATACTCTCCTGAGTGGTTATGCCTCAGTGTCTCTTCTGAGTGGCATTATGAGATCTCTCCACAGAGTCTTGGGAAGTGAACTAACTACTTAGATTAGCTCTCCTGCTCTGTCCTGTGGGATGCTGATTTCCCAACATGCTCCTTCTAAGGAATTCAGGAAGAGTGAATGCAACCCCACAGCTTACCATAACTGCAGCCATCTGGTTGTAACTTCACCCCAAGACAGAGAAAGCCATGGGAGACTGATACATAAATTCCATGTTCATGGATCTACAGTGTTCTGTACTCTGAGCTGTCTTCTGAGCATCTCTGTACTCTAGTTTCTCATTGAAGTAGGTAGGAAGAAAGACATGGAAGCCAGAAAAAGTGAGATTGTAACAACATAAGGAAGATAAGTATGTTTGAAATACATCAAAAGCATTCATTGTTGGTTACGCTAGGAAGAAATTCCCCACCTGATGAACTGAGCAGGTGCTCAGTGGGTTTATACACGCGAGACACTGACAACTCACACTCTGCCTCCAGAAGATGCCTTGTTCTTTGAGAGTAAGTGTAAGCTCTCTGTTATCTAACACTTGATTGTTTACACAGGATTTCATTAGTAAGTACCTTTGTTATAGAGGGTTTTCTGGTGTTGCGTTATTTTCTTCTTGTAGTCTTTTCTCTTTTCATTATTTTGCTTACCTGCTTTCTCAATCCTTCTTTCAACCTAAGAAGCTGCTCAAGCTCGAGGAGAAATATATTAGGAGAGAAAACAGGGAAAACAAAACCAATAAGTCAGGCCACCGGGAGTCCCAGTAGGCTCTATGCAGATGTCAAGTGTATTTCCTACATGCTTACAGTCCATCTACAGGTCTGCAGTCCTCTCTCTCCACCTCTCTCAGGACTCCTGTAGGCTATCTAGCTTTCCTGGTGATGGAGGCCGTTCTGGATCTGCACATACACAGGTGGCCGAATGCATATTACTTTCATTATGGTCCAAACCAGCTATTGTCTCTTCTATTCTGAATAGTAACTGGTAGGAGTCTGGTGCTTCATTCCACACAGAACATGAAAAAATAACATTATGTCTAATTATGGATTTCTCAATTTCTTTTAATCCCAAAAGGATGGTATACATGGGACAGCAGTGAGAGCCCTTTCTGGATTCTTGATTATCAGTCACAATGCCTTTCTCAGGCCGCCTCTTCCACATGTGTTCTGAGAGGCCGCAGAGCCCATTTCTCTTTTCAAGCCTTCTCAGGTGTCCTTCCTTCTTAATTCTTCTTGATGCCTTCCTCCATAGCTTAGAAAGGCAGCTAAGAGAAGAAAAGGAGCCTGGGGGGAGGGTCACAAGTGAGAGAGCCGTCCTCCTCCCCTCCGCTGCTGTGACTTACCAAGGACTTTTGTCAGATCTGAAAGTCTCAAAATGTGCCAGATAGAAATGGAAAATGGTGTTGGGAAGCAAGAACAGATGTTTTCCTTCAAAACAGGGAAAAATCCAAGGAGATGATTTCCTTCGATTTTATTTGTTCCTTCCCCTTTGGTTTTAGATGGAGCCAACATGAAATAAACAGTCTGGGATGCACCTCCCACTGCTTTATGTACTGTTTAACCTTTCTAAAACCAGGGAATCTCAGAATTCCCAAACCATGCAGCCTCAGGAGAAAAGATATGCCCCCCCCTTTATCATTTCTTTGAGAGTTTTGTATGATATATTTTGAACATATTCACCCCAACTCCTCCCAGACCCACTCCTCTCTCTTCCTTTCCTATCCACACAACTTTGTGTCCTTTTAGAAACAAAACTCTGAAACCATTCAGTACAGTGTGTTCTGCCCACATAACCCTGGATATGCAGCCTTCCACAGGAGTATGGTCAAACTACCAGGGCCTGCATCTTTAGGAATTGACTCTTTTTCTCCCAGAAGTTATTAATTACTAATAGTTTTGTAGCTAGGGGTAGGGTTTCATGCTCACCTCCCCTCGCCATGCTGGAATTTTGTCTGGATTGAGCTTACACGCTTTTCTGTACACTGTCACACCCTCTGTGAATTCTTATGTCTAACTGCTTGGCTGTGTCTGTAAAGCATCCCCTTGGTGTAGTCATCCACGGTCCCTGGTTCTTCGGATATTCTTTCCGCCTAACTCTTCTACAGTGATCTCTGAGCCTTGGGAGAGGGGGTGTGATATAGGTATAGATTCATTACAGTAGAGATGAGCATTCTGAAGTCTGCTATTCTACAGCTTGACCAATGTGGCTTTCTGTGTTAATCCCTGTCTATTGCAAAAGAAGCTTCTCTGATGAGGTGTAGATGCACTGATCTATGTGTAACTCATCAGGAGTCAGTTTGATGCTATGCTAATTTAGCAAAGTAATGGTAGAGGTTTCTCCCCTAGGACCTATAGACCATCTAACTACAGGGTTTTGGCCCCAGTAAAAGGGGCCAGGTATGGGTTTCAACTTGTGGGACATCCCTTAAAATGCAATCAGAAGGTGGTTAGTTGTCTCCCACGACATTCCTGCCATCACTGCATCAGGAAGCACATCTTTTCAGACAGGTTGTTACTGTCCTTCACATGGCTGACAGCTGGGTAGACATTATGATGATCACTTCCCTCTTCTAGTGTGAACAGCGACTTTCAGCACCATGAAAGCTAGACAGTATGATAGAAACCTTAAGTTGAGCGACACCTTGATTTCTCTGTGTTCTGTAACTCAAGAATACCAGCTCAAACAAATAAATAGTCTAGTGGTGGGAATGTTTACTAGCTTTTGGCTAGTCAGGTCATACAGGGTCCCAGACATTATAGGCTAATTCCAATCTTCTCTTCTCCCTCTGGAACATGACATAAGTTCTATGGGTTCGAATAAGACCCCCATTGCTAAAGGACAAATTGCTTTGCTGTCCCTTTCTTCACTAAGTCTACTGTCTATTCCAAACCTGGGGGTCCCAAGAACCCCCACTGCTCCCTATTTCTGCCCTCAGTTCTTGCTGTCTGTTCTGAACACTTCAGTCAGAGCAGCAGTTAAAACTAAAGTTAAACCATGCTGCCTGTGTGCTCAGAACTCTGTGATGGTGAAGAGCTCTGTGACCCCAGTGATCCCCATAGCCAACTCTGTCCTCCAGCGATAGGCCCTTGCTCTCCTTCTATCTCTCAGCAGAGCAGCTCAAGGTACCATGCTACTGCTTCAGGATCTTTGTACCAGATTTTCACCTGCCTTCAATTTTCTAGAAAACACAAGTCTAGCTCCCCTCAGAAGCTGCCCTTCCTCAAATCATTTCCTAATGAGATTTTCTTACAGCTCAAGAAGAATCCAAGATATATATATATCCAAGATATATATAATAGAACACATGTGTTCTATTGCTTCAGAAGTTTGTTTTAGGGTCATTGTTAGTAATTTTATCTCAGTGACAGGTACACACACACACACACACACACACACACACACACACACACACACACAGGCACCATAACATACCACACTACACTCTGTTATTTCAAAGTCTGTTTGGGGATTGTTGTCAGTTATATTGGATTCCAGTGTCCACAGAAGCCCAATTGTAATCACTGTTGGTTCATCTCACAGGGTGGTCTTAGTGCCCAAGCTTTTGTTCGGGTGGAAGTGGAGGATGTGAATGATAATTACCCTGTCTTCAACCCGTCAACCTATGTGACAAGCATCAGTGGCCAAACCCCTCCAGGAACTGAGATCATCAACGTTCTTGCCAGTGACAGAGATTCTGGAATATATGGAACAGTGGCTTATGAACTCATCCCAGGGGATCAGTCATCTCTCTTCACCATTGACTCCACTACAGGTATGTGATCTAAGGACAGCATTGCCCTCTGCTTGTAAACTTCTTAACTACTTAATATCCCAAATTAGGAAGACTAGAAATAGCCATGTTTTGTCCATAGTAGGAATGTGGCAAGGTTTGACCATCCAGAAGGCACCATTGTGTGTTGAAATGGACTGGTACTTTGTCAGTCAAGACCTGGATGAGTTTCACCTCTGTTCACCAAGACCTCAGGATTTTTAGAGACCCAAGTTTCATAGTAATGCCAGTCATCCTGTGTTGGGAGGTTGTCATGAAGACTAAAAACAGTAAATGCAGAAGCAGCCAGGTGTGCCTCGTTTGCAAGAGTTTATCTCCCTC
Source organism: Rattus norvegicus (assembly GCF_021556685.1). NCBI lineage: Eukaryota > Metazoa > Chordata > Mammalia > Rodentia > Muridae > Rattus > Rattus norvegicus. The sequence goes on from NC_141535.1 coordinate 170,375,018, forward strand.
TGTCTATTCCAGCATCTTTTCTATGGGTGACTTTGCCTCACTTCAGTGACCGAGAGGCCAATGCTGGAGCAGGATTCAGTATATGCCGTTCTTTGTACCAGCGCTGGCATTTCTTTAGACCTGGTGCTTTCTTTGTTTCTGAAATAATAGCTAAAGTTCATCTTTCCCCCCAAACACAGTAACTGTTTATCTGCCAAGGAACCCAGTGATCTGAATTTTCTACAAGTTTAAGTATTTCAAACATTACTTATTTTTATCTTGTTTGTTGTCGTCAAAGTAATGTTTAGAATATTTAATTAGAAGACACAAGATTTCAAGTAACTTTGTTGATAATTATAGATAGCCTGGCTTCAAAATGAGGCTACAAGTCAAGACAACATTTTGGTGTCTTTTTCATTTCTTTACCAGATCTGAAAATGGTTAGAATAAATTTTTTTAACTTTAATTCTGTGTTATCTGTATATACAAGCTAGTTGTCCTTCAAGAGGTCATTCTAATCCAAGCTAGACATTGTACATTATCTTATTTGTGATGACCACAGGTATGACTAGCCTGTCATTGTCTGCACAGGACACACAGTGTACTATGTTTGCCTTTCCATCCAGCCCCAGTTCTTAGTCATTCTTCCTGCCTGCAAGGTGAGCCCCCTCTGGCATGCGACAAGACATCTGGGGGTGAGTTATTTACCCTGGGGTCTTTAGAAGGCAAAATTTCCCTTGCTTAAAATAATTCACTGACGTGGCCCCCTTAACATTTTCAAGATCAGAGAAACATAGTTTGTAGGAAATTAGTCTGCTTATCTAGGCTTTTTCAAAATTCATCTTAACTGAGGACCTTAACTGCCTGTCATAGTCAGGCCCCGTAGGGCAGTAACATTGCCAAAAATATATAGGTCAGCCATAATCAGGAGACGGGATCTAAAAGCAGTTAGTGCATTGTTTTGAAAAGACATCACATTCACCATCCCAGAGTCCCTGGAAGAGCTTGAAGAAGGAGCTGTTAGGCATTCTGTTCACAGGAGAATTTTCTGTCCCTGTGGGCCATGGAGAGCCCTGTGCCTCTCTTCCTGGCACTCTCTACACAGCAAATGCCATTACTAATCATAGAGAGTGCTTTGTGTAGGTCATTATCTAGGGACACATCAGAGGGACTTTTTTTTAAAGCAAAGACCAAGTTTGAAATGGAAGCAGCCTTGGGCTACTGTTGTTGGCAGGTTTGAAGGTTGTGTGTTTGGGTGGAAGACATTTGTCAGGCAAACAACATTTGGAATTTAGTTGTATTTAATCACAAATTGTAAGTGATCCAGGAGGACTGGTTATGTTTTGTTTTAACCTTTAGAGAATGGAACAGTGTCATTGCTAGCTATGGGAAAAAGTTGTCCAGGGAATGGGCAGTGCCAACCTGTACCAGGGCTTTCCAGAAGTTCACATGGTGAAACCCAGAAGCCAGTGTGTGTTTTCAGAATACCAGTAGGGCTCCAATGCCTATATCGATTATGAAATGTGACCTCATATGTTACCTCAAATACTCTTGGTCCTTTGTACAATTAAGATCTACTTTAAAGCAAGCAAGTTTAAACATTATTATTAGTTATAGTCACTATCTCGTACAATAGATAGTCAGAAATTCCATTCTGCTTGAGTGAAACAAAATGTCCTTTTAGTAGGTCATCCTGTTTCCCTCAGTCTTAGTTCATGGCAACTTCCATTATGTTCGAGGCTGCTGTCACATTGACTTTTTCTTTTGACTCCCACAGAAGAGCGTGATCAGTGTTTGCGTTTTTGTGTATGGCTCTTTTCGCTTAGCACTGTTGTCTTCTAGGATATTCATGTTTTTGTAAGTGATAGAATATCCTTTGGAAGACTAAGTAGCCTGGGGTACATGCCTGGCATTTTCCTCAGCCATGCACTGGTAGGCACTTCAGTCCAGTCCATATCCTGGCCATTGTGAATAATGCCACAGAGTAAAGAACAGGCAGGTGCCTTCTCGGTATTCGGATTTTACTGTCATTGGCCATATACCCAGAAGTGGATGCTCTGTTTTGGACGTTGTGGACTCTCTGTATGTGTTTTCCCATAGTGACCATATCACATGCTCTATCAACAGATGTTCTCAAGGAGGAGAAGGTGGAGTCCTGAAATATGGATGTCCCCTTCTGTAGTTGTTGTGTTTTAGTAACTTTTCTTTTACCATAAAGCCCACTTCTATGAAAGGCAGTAGCGATAGAAAAGTCCTGAGATGCACCGTCATTAAACGTTTGTGAAGTAAGTGGATACATGACAACAGACATAATTGAAAAGTGGTTTGAATTATTACTGCAACCTCCCAAGGATCTGTCTGGGAATTCCATTGATAATAAGGAACAAAACTTGGTTTAAAATCCTCTCTGTGACATGGCATGGCCAGGAACCCTGTCCCATTCTCCCACTTTTTTTTTTTTTACTCTCAACTTGTGTGGACACTTCATGTTTTCTCTCTTCCTTTTGTGTTTAGCTTTATGAATTTCTTTTCAAGGGTGAGACCTTTCTGTTTACAGTGGGGATTTTTCAACCTCATCTCAATGTACCTGATTCTCATTCTCCCTTTGGGGCTTGAGTTCTTACAGTGCTTGGCAGGTAGTGTAGTCATCTAGTAAAAAGGCTGAGACCCAGTGAGGCAACCTATGTGATCACTGGCCCTCCAAACGCTCGCCTATCTCTGGAGGAACCCCACTCTCTTGCCGTCAGTCTATTCATTCTTTATTTGGATGATGTTTTTATTTGTCCCAGGCATGCTATTTGAAAGCTTACGTAATTTGTGTTGGAGGTTCAAGTTTTCCAGAGGAAGAGATCACTCATCGATCTGCTTCTGCCACAACCAAGATGCATGCCTTGAAAACTTAGTGTGCTCTTCTGGGAAAAGAACTATTTTGAAGAAAACTGGAAGTGGATGTGTCAGTGTTGTGGCTGTCTTCTCTTGTGGGTTTATCTTCCTGTTCTGTTTCTGGTTTCCTATGTTTGTTGCTCATTCAGAGAACATTTTTGTAGGCTGCTTTCAGGCACGAGGCGAGAGGTTCTGACTGGAGTCTTCGCTGCTCAGTCCAGTGGCTTGCTTTGATGTGGGCAAGAGGCAGGCCACTCTGGTTTGAGTTTTAAGAGGGAGAAACACAGGGAGTAGATTTATTAATAGCTCTCCTTGCCAGTATTTTATTCTATTTATAAATTATGTGTAGATATGTTTTATTCTGCTTAATACTGTTTTTACTCTGTGTGTGTTTGTGTGTTTGTGTTTGTGTATGTGTGTATATGTGTGTATATGTGTGTGTTTGTGTGTGTGTGTGTGTGTGTGTGTGTGTGTGTGTGCATCTGTATATGGCCACATGTGGAAGTCAGGGAGCAAGTTTCAAAACACAATTCTCACAATTCTCTCCTTTCACTGTGTGGTGAACACAGGTTTTCATGTTTGGCTGCCAGCATCCTTACCAGCCAAGCCATCTTGCTGGCCTGAGATGAACTTCTTGCAAGTCTCCAATCTGTGATAATCGTCCTGCCTCTGCCTCTTTAGTAGCATACTTTTTTTCCTAGCTGGTAAATACCACCACATCCAGAAGCCTCCATTTCAAAGTACTCTTCATAGTAGCATAAAACAGCCATCGAATAGCCATGATTTCATCTTATTTACCTAATTCTTTTTCACTTAAGGGCAACTTAATTGCCAAATTCAGCGTCTGTGATCTTATCTGGGGCCATATATGCAAAGGAGAGGCTCCTGGGGGCTTGCTAGCTGCCAGGTCAGTGAGAGATATTGCCTCAAAACCTAAGATGGAGAGCTACAGAGGAAAATATGCACTGTAGAACTCTGATGTAAACACACACACACACACATGCAAACACATGCACACACACATGCATACGCATGTGAGCATACACACACACACACATGTGCACACACACATGACTGTGTAGCTCATCTACTTAAGGCATAAAGTGTAAGCAGGACCACCTGTGCAACACATCCACAATGCGTATACAAGACACTGCCCTAACTTCGTGGGGCACACCAGTGACTAACACAGGCAGACATGCCTCTCAACAGTGCTTACAGGAATAGGCTTGTGCTGCCCGACCTAAGTTTAGTTGTGGTATACACAAAGTTTAAGCTTTGTGCTACAGAAAAATAAGTAATCAGATGGGTAGCCGCCTGCCGGCCCAGGGCAGCGGTGCCCCAGTGTTATTGCAATGTTTCGTTTGTATGGGTTGTGAGGACTTCAGTGTGGATGATAAGTAATGTAGCATGGGCCATTTTTCTTTGTTTTCAGAGCAGACTCTTTTCTTTCCTAATGTTAGTTTTATGCTCAGATTTCTTACCATGCAACGATTCTCATAATTCTTCCTGATTGCCACTCTCCTGTGCTTTAACATTTGATGCTCTGCTGTGTACTTAATAAATTAATACCATACCCCATTTTATAAGGGCTGTGAGCCTGCTCATGCCAAATAAATATTTTTTCTTGTACATGCAAGACAGACTCTGAAATTAATCATGAGCACCTAATGAGTAAATGTTACTTTCAAAGGAAACAAAAGCATGTTAGAGAATTTTCTCATGAGTGCTTTCAGTACGAGATCATAGACTTGCAGAAATGAAAAGTTCTTTACAAATCCACTGCCTCACTGAGCAAAGGAAAATTAAACTAGAAGGGACATGGTGATATGTCCAAAAGTGGAGATAGGCAATATATGGAAAAGGTGATTAAGATCATGTCCCACATAAACTTTTAAATACATTTTTATTAATTAATTTAATTACTTACTTTATATCCCAACATTTGCCCCCTTTCCAGTTTCTCCCTTACCCAGCTCCTCCACCATTCTCCCCTCTTGTTTTCCTCTGAGAGGGGAGCCCTCCCAGGTATCACCCCATCCTGGCACATCAAGTCTCTGCAGGACTGGGCGCATCCTCTCCACTGAGGCCAGACAAGGCAACCCAGACAGGGGAAGGGTATCCACCAGCAGACAAGTTCAGAACCAACTTGCTCCAGTTCTTGGGGGACTTGCATGGTGATGAAGCTGCATATCTGGTACATATATGTGAGGCAGGCCTAGATCCAGAGCATGCTCTCTCTTTGGTTGGTGATTCAGTCTCAGGGAGGCCTCTAGGGTCCAAGTTAGTTGATTCTGTTGGTCTTCCTGTGGAGTCCATCCTCTTTAGGTCCCTCAATCCTTCCCCCAATTCTTCTACAAGACTCCCCTGAGCTTCATCTAATGTTTGGCTGTGGGTCTTTGCATCTGTTTGCATCAGCTGCTGAGAGGAGCCTCTTAGAGGACAGTTATGCTAGGTCTCTATCTGTAAGCATAACGGAGTATCATGAATTGTGTCAGGGATTGGTTCTTGCCCATGGGATGGGTCTCAATAAAGAACTCAAGATGTTAGACATCAACAACCCAAATAACCCAATTAAAAATGGGGTACAGAGCTAAACAGAGAATTCTCGACAGAGGAATCTTGAAGGGCCAAGAAACAAAGAAATGTTCAATTTGCATCAGGGAGATGCAAATCAAAATGACTCTGAGATTCTACCTTAGACTCATCAGAATGGAGATCAAAAGTCAGGAGACAGCACATACTCCTGAGGTTGTGGAGCAAGGGAAACACTCCGCCATTGCTGGTGGGAGTGCATCATTATAGAAGTTAATTTGGCAGTTTCTCGGAAAATTAGAAATAGTTCTACCTCGGGACTTAGTTATATCACTCCTGGGCATATACCTAAAAGATGCTCTACCATACCAGAAGGACGCATGCTCCACTCTGCTCATAGCACCTGTATTCATAAGAGCCAGAAGCTGGAAGCTATGCTATGTCCCTCAGTTGAAGAAAAGAAAAAGGAAATGTGGTTCACATACACAATGGAATAAATATTACTCGGCTATTAGAAACGAAGGCATCATGGATTTTTCAGGCAAATGGAGAATTAGAAAATATCATCCTGAGTGAGGCCACCCAGACCTAAGAGAACATGCATGGAATGCTCCCACTGATAAGTGGATATTAGCCATAAAGCACAGGATAACCACGCTGCAATCCACAGACCCAAAGAAACCAAGTAACAAGGAGGATGCTTGACTCTTTCTCAGAAGGGAACATAAAATAGATATCAGAGGTGGATGGATGGATGGATGGATGGAGGGGATTGGGTGGGAAAGGGGATGGGGAGAGGAATGGGGCAGGGGAATCAGGTGTAGGGAGAGCAAGGGAGAGAGGATGGAAATCAGCAGTGGGCAGGGCTGGAGGACATCTCTAGGACATGCCAGGGACTTGGGATTGTGGGAAGTTTATTTACTATTTCGAGTAGATAAACAGGATTTTTATATCCATGTATAAACTAGGAGTTCATAGCCTATGAATCCGACTTACTCACGGGCAAAGTTATAAACCCAACACTTGGTTTTCTTATTGAACTTCCAATCCTGTGTTCTTTCTATTGTTGGGACTATGTTTAAACTGCAGAAAAAAAGGTAAGACAAATACAGATTCTCTTATTCAAGTAAATAGGGGTAAGAAGATCTCTCTTTGTGGCTTCCTATACAAGCCTGTTCCAAGCACCAAACTAAGTACTAATTTTTAAACTCATTGTTTTAATTGACTAGTTTAGTGGAGTATTGCAATAAATGTATTTTTTTCTTAAGATGTCATTTGGTTCTCAATTTAAAGTAAAATGTCTATTCTAGTCCTTTCTGCTGCTACAATGTATACCCCAAACAATTGGTAAGTCTTTCTATTGCCACAGAATGAAAAAGAAGAGACTTTGGAAGTACCAATAATTAATAAGGAGTTAGTGTCACTCTTCTACAGCTTGGGTTATTACTATTGGGTTATTACTATTGGGTTATTACTATTCGGGGGGAACTATTTATTTTATGTTCCATATTAGGAGATAGTTCTATTTTTCTTATTTTCATTCTTTCTCACAAGACCATTTTACAACTCAAGTAATGATCAACAGATTAATTTATAGGGAGGATTTCCAATACGTTTAAGAGTATTGTGTCTTTTCCAAAATATTTGATCCTGAAAGTTAGTAGTGTTTAACTACCGGTCACATGCATTTAAAACGTGGCAGGATCAGCTGACAGACGATCTTCATAATCCGTCTTCTCACCGCTCCCACTCCGCCAATCTAAAGCCCCTTTCCCCTGAGACTTAAATTAAAAAGTGACACCATGGAGAACATAGACAAATGACAATGCAGCTAAGGACTTGTAAGGGTTCTAGTTCCTTTTTCAGTGGGTGTGAGAGTTTATTTGCCCTAGAGCTCCAGATCGCTGAACCTTACTGAGACGTCAAGGCAGGAATTCAAGTAGACAGTCACATCTTCTCCACAGACAAGAGCAAAGCATATGCTCCTCACTTGTTTGCTTGCTCTCCGCTAACTTTCTGTTTTCTTGAACTGTTCAGTGTCTCTTGCCAAGGGAATGGTGATGCCCATAAGGGTCTGGCTCTTTCCACATCAACTAATCAAGGCAGCTCCCCACAGACATGCTCACAGGTCAAACTGATCTAGATAATTCCTCATTAAGACACACTTTGAAGGTGACTCCAGGCTTGTCAAGTTGAAAACAAAAACAGATAAACACAGTATGCAATTCCAAATACTTATTAAAACACAAAATAACCAGTGATCTGTAAATTTATTGGTATTTGTCTTTCAAGGTTGAGGTTGGTCCTTGAACCAGTAGCTAATGACGATTTGCAAGGGTCATAAAAAATGGGAGCCAAACAACCACTGTGTTTTAAAGTATTAAGAAGACAGTGTTACAGATTGCAAGCTGTCCAATATGTACTAACGGAGTCTTTTATGATTTTACTATTTACGATGCTAAATGTGTATATTTAGTTTAATTATATTTTATATGTGGCATGAATATGCACATGAACATACACACACACACAAGACTCAAATTACACTTTCTGTTTGTAAACTCTGCTCCTGTGAAATTGAATAGAAAAAAGACTGAATTAAAAATTCAGATAGATTTCCATGCTTTTGTGTGTGTGTTAAAGATTTTAAAGAAAGTGCGTGTTCGAAATGTTTTATCTACAGATTCACGGTTTCAATGATTCACCCCTCCTCCATGTGGTGAATGTTCACTCAACAAAATTTCCTAGACCCAGGAGTGTATCTCTAATGGTTATTTCCTTCCTACTGCTTTCCTGGACTCCTCACTTGACTCTCCTTTGGGTCAGCACATTAAAAGACAACAAAACACTTTCTGTAGACCAAACGGGAGCATTGTTTTGCTTTTCATTACTTCTCTCTCTCTCTCTCTCTCTCTCTCTCTCTCTCTCTCTCTCTCTCTCTCTGTGTGTGTGTGTGTGTGTGTGTGTGTGTGTGTGTGTGTACTGGCTCTGGTCTTGAGCCAAGGTCCTTACATGTACTAAACACATGCCCTGTCACTGAGTTGCATTCTCAGCCACTCTTCCTCATTAAGGGACTGTGTGTATCTTCCACAAGAAAGAGTAACTCAGGGAAATCCCCATGTACTGAACACAGAATTCAGCAAAATCTAGAATAGCTACACAAGGTGATATGGGACAGAGGGAACATGGGCTGTGGCACTTTTCAGGACAGCTCCAATTGCATCAGGAGAAAACCTGATGATTCCAGAGTGGCAGATCTGGAGGTGGACAGTCTTAGGTATTTATAACAAAAAACTAAAATGTACTTTTGAGCTGTAAAGTAAGCAAGAAGCCCTGCATTCCACAGGGTCTGTGTGGTGTGGGTTATAGGAAAGAGTCACATCTTGTTAAGATATAAAAGGTTGACAGATTGGAGAGAGAAGATTGATAGATCCTGGGGAGCTGCTGTTGATTTCCATGTTTCTCTGGGGTGAGTTACCTGCAGCTCATTGACTGTTCAGAGAACCTAGTACATGTTCCCTGAGCTAAGAATAAGGCTCACAGAAGACTCGTGTCTGGCAGTCATCTGAGAAATCTGAAGGGAAAAAAATGGCTGGCAGCAGAATAAAGGAGTAGTTTCTGAAGTGGAGGCAAACCACATTCCAGAAGCTTGTAGGGCTGAACAGAGCTCAATGTTTCTCCTGGTTACATTCGGAGAAAGAAAAATGGTGTTGTTGTTAGGTTCTGTCTCTTCAGGAGCACAGGGCGTGCCTCCAATTCTTTGTAGACAAGAAACAGTAACAAACATTCTGAGTAAAGATTAGATTAGAATATAGCTTCAGATTAGAAGTTATAGGGCTGCCCCAGAGTAGCCAAGAATATGCTTCCCACAGTTTGTCTCTTGAGCATCTTCCCAAGGCTCATTTGATTGTAGCTTGGTCCACAGCTTATGTGCTGCTGAGAGATGGCAGAACTTCTAGGAGACCAGGCCTAAGGGAGATGTAAGGTTCTTGGTGGCTGCCTCTGAAGGGGAATCTTAGGACTGCATCTCATATTTTCTCTGTCTTTGCTTCCTCTGTCATTCGCCATCATCATAGAGGACTGGGTTCCAACAGACCAAAAATAATAAGGCCAAGGGACAACAAGCCATGTGGAACTTTCCAATGTTCTATGGACCACACCCATTCTCCGATAGGATCATGTCTTGCTGTTATCATTACAGGAAGCTCACCCAGAGACAAAACACCACTTCTGAGATGTAATCAGGAGTTGTGCTACCCTTCCTACGACCTGTATTGAGCCAAAAGTATAATCTAAACTAAACCCTTTTAGGTTGATTTTCTTGGGTCTTTGTTATGGTAATAGAAAGCTGATGAAAAATGAAAATGGCTTTTAAGCAACTGCTCAGTCTAAGAAATCTTCATGCTAGGTCGCTATGACACTGCCTGTCAGGCAGTGCTTCCTGCCCACTCTCTGCCTTCTCTCCTCTCGCTTCAACCATGAATGATTTAGAAACTCCAGTGAGTAAGGTGAGAGAGCAGACAAGAGGTAATCTAAAGGGAGGAGGAGAAGCTAATCACTTTGACATGAATAGCATACTTCCTACCTAAACGTCATGTAAAGTTAGAGTTCTGCTGTCCTTTATCTAATGATAATCCAGGCATTGTGAGGATTGCTCGTAAGGACAAAGCTGTAAGGTAGAACAGGTAGAAGTAACTGGGGGGTACTTTACAAGTATTGTTTCTTTTGTGTGTGTGCATATGTGTGTATGTGTGTATGTTCATATGTTATATATAGATGCTAGCAAATGCGTGTGCACATACATGTGGAGGTCAGAGGTTTCCTTCAGTGTCTTCTATAACTCTGAACTTCATCTTTGGAGCCAAGTTCTCTCACTGACACTGGAGCTGGCTGACTTGCCTAGACTGGCTGACCTCTGCCTGTGTCTCATAGACTCATGCTATCATACTGGCATTGTCATGTGCATGCTGAGGACCTGAACTTTACCGATGGGTCCATCTCCCCTGTCATTCCGTTTCTTCCAAGGGGTACATGGCTGACTTAATCTTCAAACTTTTGTCCTAACTCTAGCATTTCTCTGTATTCTTTTTTTTTCTTTTTTTTTCGGAGCTGGGGACCGAACCCAGGGCCTTGCGCTTGCTAGGCAAGCGCTCTACCACTGAGCTAAATCCCCAACCCCATTTGTCTGTATTCTTAAAGTTATTTCCTATTTTAATCTATTTCTCAGATTCATCTACACTTATGTAATTCCTCATTCTTCTTCCTTTTTCTTTTTAAACTGTGAGTTTGGATTTTTATCTGAGAGAATTCTTTGAACCCCGGGAATGAAGGTGGGTTGCTCTGAAAAGCACTTGTGTTTTGCTTTTGTTCAAATGCCTTAGGGACATATCTGTCCTCATTTATATCCTGTTTCTGTCTGTCTGCCTGTCTGATTCTCTCTCTCTCTCTCTCTCTCTCTCTCTCTCTCTCTCTCTCTTTCACACACACACACACACACACACACACACACACACACACACACGCATGTGCACCACGGAACCCCAGGCATCCTGTATGTTTGGCCTATGTTGTATCACTCAGGTCATCTCCAGTATTATGTCTATACATTTACATTTTTTCTTGGCTTCAATTTTTTTCCACATTAGCTGTATTGTTAATCCAGACTTCAGATTAATACAAGAGCTGCTTCCCATTCAGGAATTCTCAGAAGAAATGTTTATCACCTCTAGCACTGAGTTTCAAATCAGACAATTTTCTTTGCAGCCCCCTGGAGATGAAGTAATTCATTTCTAGTTCATCTTGCGACTGAAACTTTGTGGAATAATTTTATCAGACAAAACCCGGATAGACTTTCAACCCCTGTCCTCTTCCTACCCATAGAAGACTGTGGTGTGGTCTTCTGCTGTCTGAACACCACAGATTCATTAAAGGGAAAGCTCACTCTCAAGAGCACTAGGATTTGGCAGATTATCAGAGTCAAGGCTCAATGCAGCATGCTGCTCAATGTCTCTAGACATGATTTAATTTTTAGCCCCTTTTATTGTTGACTTATTCTTTCAGAGACCGTATATTCACATTTTACAAAGCAGCTGCTCCTGGGAAGGGAGTCTGAGGACCAGTCTGAAACAGATAATCCCCACCGAGGTTACTTTCTGTGGTCATCGGTGATCTATGGCTGTCTCATTTCATGTGCACGATCGTGAACATCGAGAGAAGTATTACTTTGAAAGTCAAAATTATAGCATCTCATTT